>NW_024609891.1:0-124999 GCF_016920785.2 Ixodes scapularis | reverse complement strand
AATATGTTACAAATAAACACTGAACATACTCCTTTTACGAAAATGCGCTCAGTTTATCAGTCGAAGTTCACATATGTAAAGAATGTTACACACAGAAGATGACAAAGCATTTAATTGCAGATACACGAGTGATCACTATTATATTCAGATAAGGAAGAGAAAAGGATGGTTTGGCCCTAATCATGACGTCCTATTTCAGGCATGACCTGCTGCATACCACATTGTGGTTCAAGCAGACGGAAGCCAGGTCAAGAAAGGAACTTTGCACTCCACGAAATACCATCAGACCCGGATGAACGAGCGAGCTGGCTACAAGCAATCAAGAGAGATGACTGGCTGCCATCAACCTACTCCATGGTTTGCAGTCAGCACTTTGTGCCATCCGACTATGTTGAGGGCAAACGCCGAAAGCTGAAGAAAGGCGCTATCCCAAGCATCTTTTCGAGCATGCCGCCTTCAAATATCACTAAGATGAAGGACGCTATCAGAAGGAAGTGCAGCACTCCATATTCATCAGAAGTTCCCAAGAAGAGGCAATGCCTGGACACAGGCAGTTCGCAAGTGACTGATGCGACATCAAGCTCTACACTGGACACTCCACCGACCTCCTTTCTGTGCAATGAAGGTGCTGAACGAATCCAAATCATCTGGACATCTCCAGCGAGCACCTTGGAGCCTCAAAACAGGCAGGCATCAGAAGTGCCAGACAGCAGGCCATGCCAACAGCCAGTGCTGTTCACCCATCAAGGAACACAGGCAAACGTTCGAAAAATGTCAGCACAACTAACCGTAGAGAAACGTAGATGGACCCGACGAGTCACCACCCTGCGAAACCAAGTGGAGAGACTCAAGAACACGGTTGACAGATACAAAAAAGACTTGGAAAAGTTGCGAAACCTGAGGGAAGAAGATGATGTCACAAATTTTCTTAACATCCGTGAACAAGCAAAGGAAAAGAACATATTGGCTATGTTTCTAGTCAACCAAGTAAAGAACTACCACAAGAAAAGCCCAAGGTGGACAGAACATACCATCCGTCACTGCATTTTGCTGAGACACATTTCTACGAAGGCCTATGAACACATAAGGTCTGAAGAGCTTTTTAAACTTCCCAGCAGGAACACTCTGCAAAGCTACATTGGAGCTGCCTCAGGTCAAACTGGCTTCAGCGACTTGGCGAAGGCTCGGCTTCAAACAGAACTACACAACCTGGCAAACACACAATCAAGGACATGCTCTCTCATTATTGATGAAATGCAGATCAAACAGAGCTTGCAGTACAACAAGCAGCAGGATGTCTTTGTGGGCCAAGTGGACCTGGGACCATTGACTGAAAAGACCAAGCAGCCCATCCTGGCAAATTCGCTGCTGTGCTTTCTCATGAATGGGCTCAGCATTCCATACCGGATCCCTGTTGCCTACTTTTTTACCAAAGGGTTAACAGGGACCGAACTGGCCAAGCTTCTGCTTCATGTCTTGGGCAAGGTGGAAGACGTTGGCTTCAAAGTACTCCGGATTGTAACTGACAATCACCGAGTGAATGTCAATGCAATGAAGCAGCTTTGTGGGGGACTCCTTACACATCATATCCTGCACCCAAATGACCCGGAGAGGATTCTGTTCCTTAGCTTTGACTATGTTCACATCTTGAAGAATATACGGTCCCAATTCCTGGAACGCAACTTTGGAAAGGACAATGAGATCAAGTCCTTCTACCTCAAGAAGTTGTACGAGCTCCAGAGAGAGGCGGCTGTCAAGCCAGTCAGGTTCCTGAGTCGCAAACATCTTTTCCCTAGCAACATAGAGAAAATGAATGCCAAGAGAGCAGTCCAGCTCTTCTCCCCTGAAGTGACAGCTGTGCTCAAGCACCTCCAGGAACAAGCTGGCCATACGAGTGACCTACTGTATGCGGACGCAGGACCAACCATCTTCTTCATGGACTCTGTGTACCGCTGGTTCATTTTGCATGATACCAGTAACTGCACACAACACATACACCAACGCTACCCAGATGTGCGCCAGTATGATCACCCAGACGACCCTCGTCTGGAATGGCTCGAGTTTTCATTCCCAGCCTATCTCGAGCAGATCAAGAGCACGGCAAGCCCATCACAGTTCCTGACGACAGAAACCTACGAAGCCCTTCTCTTGACAACATACTCGACAGTTGCATGTGTACAACACCTTCTCACCAAGGAAGAGTTTGGATTTGTACTGACCAGGAAGTTCAGCAGCGACGCCATTGAGTCCCTGTTTGGCTCATTGAGACGATCTCAAGGGTGCAATGACCAGCTTAGCGTTCGGGCTGGAATCTCAGGAATTGAAAAGATCCTGAAGACTGGTCTCATCACAGCTTCCCAGCAGAGCAATGTGTCACATGCTGCCTCGACCTCATCGGGTATGACTTCAGCAATTCGGTGCATACCACCAGCAGTGTCAGCTGCCACGCCATTCCAACTTCCACAGAGTGCAGCGGAAATCTTAGAAAAGCTGTCAGATCCCAATGTACAATACCTGCCAAGCCTCGAGCTGTCGGCGACAGCGCACGTTGGGGGCTACATTGCCCGTGTTGTACAAGAACACTTTTCATGCTTCTTCTGCATACCTCTTCTTACAAAGCCGAAGACAAACAGTGCCTTGCAAGGGATCACAAACCACCTGGACCGGGGAGGCCTTTTGTATCCCTCAGATGAACTTGCCCACCTTCTCAATGTCCTCAGGATGTTTGCAGCGGATGTGTTGTCGTACAACCTCAGGAATTGGCAGCCCCTCGAAACTCTTGTGAAGTTTGCACTGCCAGCAGTGTATGACTCTCCTTTGCTGCTCTGCCCAACGAACAACAAGGCTCATCGCCGTGAACTGATCCATCTTGTCTGCACAAAGTTCTTCAGACCGCTCCTTGTTAACTATGCCTTCTGTCACACAGACAGGAACGATAGATTTAAGATGTTTGCACGAAAGCCTCTATCTCGGAAGTTTCAGAAGGTGAGGTAGAGTGCACGCAAAGGTAGATTAGAGCAGTGTTTTTTTTTCTTTTTTCTTTTTCTACCTTTAGTCAAGCGGAACTCTGTTCATATGTATTTTATTTGGCCTTGGCATTTAGTGATTTTGTGTCCGAGTTGGTCTTTCTGCGCAAATTATATGATATATGTATAAAGATTATATTTGTTTCCAATGAGTTTACTGGGTGCCTTTACTCCCGCTAATAAATCCAGCACCTGCTACAAGTCGGTTTTCCCTTAAATTTGGTCGGATTTCCAGCACTCGTCACTGCAACGTGACTCGATCACGTTCCACCGGTAACATAGCACAACACTGCAGCAATGTTTTGTGTTGCTAGGGTTTGTTTTAATGCGTTGAAACGCATCAATTATAAAAAAGGGAGACAAAATGTTGTTGCAAAACTTCTTTCAGCAGAACTGCTGTCCCTTATTTAGACACAGTTCGATTCTTGCTTATCACTGCTCACGACGTAACATTTTTTTTTTTTTCATTTAGATAATTTAACATGCTGAAAATTTAGACACGACGCAATATTATCATATGGAAAGCCTTTGACCAGCGCGACTGCGTAATATAGAAAGCCGAACTCTCGACCGACGTTTCACTGCCTTGCCTGACCTTAATTTTGCTCTTTTCTGACTATCGAGCTTGCAAACCCTGCTGGGGGAAATTATTAATACCGCAGCGCTTTTCCTACTTACGCACAACTCAGGTTAAGATTGCGTTGTAACCCAGATACTGCTCCTCATCCGGGGTTTGAGTCCAATCACAGCGGCTCATGGGGTTCTCACCGAGTTGCCGCCGTGCACGCCGATATTTGGCCATTTGGCCGCCGAGCACGTCCGGCGAATCTTCTGCTCCCTTCGGGAAGGGCCATGGGCTTCACCGCACAACACAACATGTACGCCTAGCTGGCGCCGCCACGCGGGAACCACACGCACTTTTTGCCGGCCGCCTTTGCATTGCCGGAGCCACGAGCTGACGGGCATTGTACACTTATATAGGAGGCGCTGCCCAGCCCAACACCCCAAAACGTCGAGCGCCATGTTGCTTCTGCCTTGAAGCGGTACGGCGGACGTAGCAGCCGAAGGTGAGTGTTTGATTTTTTTTTATCAAGTTTGTATAGAATGTAGCACGTCTCAGATTTTTATTACATGACATTCAAGAACGTTAGATTTGCTTTGAGCAAGCCGGCTCAGGCGTTAAGCCCGATTCACACAACCGGCGTTTAGCCACCCCGTCGATTGGAAACAACTCGACTGCTCGCCGGTTCTTTTGCGCGAGCTTTCGCTCGGGCGCTGTGAACCCTATGAACTGTGGTGCTCAAAGCTAGCACAATTAGGCACGGCTAGCGTCCCGGTGGAAGCTGCAGAAAGCGGAAACCGAAGACACCGTCGCATAAGAGTGGCGAAGCCGCGATCCTGCGCTGATCGTTGTCCCGCCGCTCTCTCCGGCAATATCGACACTTCGCTGCTGGGTGTCTCGTATTTCGACGTTTTAGAGAAACTTGGCATTGGCAAGCGCGAGGAGTCTCTATATCGTTTTCTCCGTCGCCTGCGTGGAGGAAACACGGTGGCGATAGAAACATATGCTCATGCAGTCAGTCAACTTGGACAATCCCCCTGTTCCCTCAATCCTATCGCATTCTTTGACTGCGTTTGTGACAACAACGTTTCCCCAGTGTGAAAGCTTTCAGTCACAACGGGCTACAAACTGGGTTGTGCATTGCATGTAGCCCTGAGGGAATTCTTCGCCGGAGACACCAGCACATTAGTTTCATTGGTAAGGTGACCGGCCACTAACGTGTTTGGCAAATGAAGCGATCACGGGTAAGTAGAAATGCAAACAATGTTGAATGAATATTAAGGTGGTTGTAGCCAGAGCCTGCCAGTTGAAATCAACCTTTAACAATATAGTCTGCGGTAACTTCTTTTTGCACTTAGGATTGCAATTTTAAACACAAAGCCACTCCACATAGCTGTCGAAAATCGTGTAAACATTAGCAGTCATCGTCCCCGGTTCGGATGAGCGAAGCCTTAGCTTGATGAAAAGAATGGCGGTCTATACTTCTTGGTTGTTTCAATCACAACCTCGCACAGCTGAACAGACAAACAAATCAAGGAAATATATCCCGCGCTGGCTTGCAAATCAGAGCACTCAAGCAGGGTACATAGCAGAGCAGAAAACACTGGCAATGAGCACACGGAGGCATGCAGCTTCCTTTCTTTTTCCCTCGGCGAATGATTGGTTTGCTGCAGCATTCCGTAAGCACGTCGACATTCAAAAGTTGAGCCTGATCTGTCTTGCAGTGCCTTGCGGAACGGCAAGTATCGCCCACCATTCCACAAGGCACTGCAGGACTCGCAAATGTGTGAACAGTGCTTTGCAATAAAGGCCATGATCGGGCAGCAGGTGCCCATCTAAAGACATTTAATATTGATTGGCATTGAACTAACCTTTGGGCTTCATCACGTAGCAAGCATGGGTGACGTATAATTCAAGAACATTTAATGTTCGACGAGTTTAATACGTTGTGGTGCTTTCCCATCTGTTTCGGTGTCACGGAGTGGGGTTCAAATTAATAAAAATAATTCAATGATCCCTTCTGAGAATAAATGAGAAATTACGGGAAAAGAACAAGAGAGCTAAGTTCGACCATTGACTAGCGCTAGGTCCGCGCCTGGTGTATAATCAGTAGAGAAAGATGATGACACAGGGAGGATAAGCAAACAAAAGATTAGATTTAATAAAGTGAAAAACTAAGCTGTACAGGGCAATAGAGCACTCAATACAAACCACACTCCAGCTCAAAGCTATGGAGCCCTGCAAGCCAGAAACTAATACTAAAAAGACTCGACGCTCATAAAACCGGAATAAGCCAACAAAACAGTGACGAAAACCCGACACTAACAACGAGAGCAAACCGAGATGGAGCTCGAACGTTACCGCTACACACATGGGATAATCCCCCAAAACAGTCGCGACAGAAAGTAGCACTGTGTAAAAATCTTCCTAACATTGAACAATTCATACTTCAGAGCCAGAGAATGCAGTAGACAAGTCCTAGAAAACCAGGCTTAGCTTTCCGGTAGGTGCCGAGTCCAGAGCAGTCCGTAGTCTGGAGTTGTCGGCCGAAGAACGGCGTCTCGAAGTCCAGCGGTTCAATTAGAGGCTTGATGAGGTCGACACCGCGCACCACACAGCCACACACGCTTCAGCACAACAAACTCAAACACTTGTCCGACAGGCAGGGCAGAAGCCAAAAATTACACGTTCCAAGACTCATCTGCAGGGAGTAACCGCGTTGAGTAGCGACCCGGCCAGCTCGGGGGTTGGACTACCTTCTTTGTTCCCGAACCCCCTTTTATAGGCTCGTCTACCGACCAACCTCCCGTTTTCCCGCCTTTCGGGTCAGTCAACTTTCAAGAAAAACAAAGCTACACAGCAACGACCCAAATGGCAAAACCTATTACATTTTTCAGACAACCAAACATATGTGCCCATCCATTCCCCCGTACGAGTCCAAAAACATCAATTATCGCCGATACATAGATACGGCGGCAGACTGAGCAAAGCCGCCGCCTTCAAAAAGCGTGCTAGCCAGCGTAAACATCTTTGTATCCCGGCGGCGCCCCTGCATGTCAAATCGGCACCATACGCGAGCCAGCATATGCACCCCTCCGTCCGCGAGGTCAAAGCCACAAACTGTGACCTGGGATGATCTACATCGCCCGTTAACAAAAACCCATTCCGCAAACGAGCAAATTCGTTGGGGACTTAGAAAGGAACTACGACGGGACGAACTCAGATTAAAAGTGGCACCACACTCCCCCTTTTTGACCGTACCAACACTTAAAGTGGTCCAAAAAAAAGATCATAAAAGTATTTAACAAAATGAAGAGAAGCCTGAATTTGTGACACCCGGTTTCTCCATCCTGTGTTATTTTTTGTGCTTTTTCTATTACGAAGCGAGACATTATTCCAGCCGTAGGCACCAGATGTAATTCCCGTCTGCGATCATAAGATTATAGGATCCTAACTGCCGGCAGCTAAGTGTCAATTACATCCGGCTTGTGCATACAGTGCAACATCTTTTGCTATTCAGCCGATCATCACTTTACAGCCTGGGTATCTGTTCTTGTAAACGACAGTAGTGCTACATGTTAAACGGCTCCAAAGCGATAGAGCAAACTCACATCTCATTATCTTTTAGCTGAATAAACTGTTTGTTTGGTTATGCTTGTTATCCAATTTTCGTTTTAAATTTAATTTTCTCATATAAACACCTTACATAATAGAAAAAAAATCTTTTTATAGTACGGAGGTGTCCATAGTAAGAAGACATGACTGTATCATCTTTGAAACTAGTTTGCCACAGCCAGTGTTATAATATGTATTGATTTTTTATGCAGTGCCTGCCTTTCCTTGCCCCTTGTGAGGACGACTGAGAAAGCGACTTTGCGCCACAGCGACGGATGGCAAGTGTCCCAAGTGTCGTCACCTATAGTGGTCATGTGCTATGTGTTTGCAGCATTGTAGGTTGACCGTGGAGCACTTTCAAAAGGGAACTTTCGCCATGTGCACAGTATGGCCGTGTACAATACGGGGCACGTACAGTCAGAAGAATTATGAGAGGGAACATGCGGGCGCGTGTCACTTGGTACAGGCAGAGCAGCCTTGCAAGTGTCATGCTTGTGCACTGAGGGGCCCTGGTTTGAAGAGCCGAGGCAGAAGTTTCAGCGGCGGTGTCACCGCCCTGGCGGCTTGTCGCCGAAGCAGAAACGGGGTTAGCTAGCTTTGCTCGTGGCTGGCTTTGTGTAGTGTGTGTAGACCGGGAACGTAGGCTTATGAACTTCGGCAACAAGAATACTACACGGCTTTGGTGTTTTGGTACGAGCAACAAACGTGACACTATCTGCTACGGCTAGCTACGACCACCCACCGCAGCGGTGAAGGCATCGAAGAAGCAGAACCTGTGTATTACGCCGTTGCCGTAACCCAACAGTGCTCATTTGTCATGGAGGGCTTTCCGCCCAGAGACTTTGCTCGTCACTGAGTGTTATTTCCCGTGTTTCTCTTTGTGTGCTCAGTGGCTAGACGGGCCTCATACAGCAGTTCTTCAGGCTCAAAGGTGACTAAAAGTTGAGGGTGGATGGGCTTGCAGCAATCCCCTCGGTTGGTGCGTGTGACAGAACCTTTGTACGGCATCATCGGGAGGATGCTGTTGTGAGTTAGCAAGTTGTCCAATTGTATGTTCATTATGCTAATATTTGAAAAAGCTTGTTTAAAAGGATGCTGGACCAAAATTTGGATTTCATAAAATAAGGCCGCGGAAGCTTTGAATGGGAGCTCTACAAACTCCGAAACATCACTCATATATTAATATCTCAAACGGATGGCCGTATTCTTGGAAAGGAAAGGGCACAATCAAACAAGAAATGTGACATCATACTTCTCCTGGTACACTTTAGAATGAGGGGAAGCGGCCTCGCTTCTCTCATTCCCGCTTCGGTTCACCTGCTTAAGGGGATGAAGCCTAGAGGAGAGGGAATGAGAATCGCGACATCACATGTCTCGTCGGCCTTGTTGAATCCCACATGTTTCCAAAAATACGGCCATCCGTTAGAAATAATGCTGTATGTGTGATGTTTTGGGGGTTTTGCAGCGTCCCGCCTACCGCCCCAGTGTTGTTTTGCAAGCTTCGAATTTCGGTTAAGCATACCTTTTAATATGAATAATTGTGTCATCAGAATGTTAGAACATGTCAGTTCTACACAGCTACTCTCAAACATTTTCGAGTGGTCTCGCCTGCCAGATTCAAAGGGGGGGGGGGGGGGGGGGGCGGGCGGCAACATGTACATGTTTTTATGTCTACAGCACAAATAGTTCCTATCATGCACTCTAAATAGCTGTCAATCGACAGACTGGGTAAAAGAGTGAGCACAAACAAGTCCAACTACCAACAATGCTGTCCATGGCGAATCTTGGACACCATGTCTTACGTTATGTGGCTCAGCGGTCTTTCTATAGTTCTTTTCATTGTTGCCGGTAGAGCAGCTACCGATAGGGGGGGTTGCGAGGACGTCAACTTTGAAATGCAGTTTTTTCACATAATGTTTGCACTTTGGGAAATTTCTACACATATACCTTGAAGTCGCTATTGTACGGATGAAACAACTTTGTAAGAGTGTCTATGAAAACTTGGGCAGGGTTCTCTTTAACGTGCCTGACTTACAACAAGGCTGTCCAACTTGAGAAATTTCACTGGTGGGAAGCTTATTTTCATATAAGAATGGTGTACTTCTTCACAGCGCTGTATGTATCCAACAGAAACTCCAGATGTGTTCAATAAAAGTAGCATTTGCTAATATTGTGTTTTCTGTGTATCTGATGCACTAGGTTGTATTTGTTTTGAACGCTTGCTACGTTTAGGCTATAAAAAATAGTCTAAATTTTATGCCGACAAGCTTATTGAAAAAGAAGTGTTCGGTCTGAATAAAAGATTCCAGAAATTACACTAAAATAAATTGCTACTTGGGGTAGCAAAAATGGTGTTTTACAGTCGACTCTCATTATTTCAAACTCCAGGGCCCGTTTCCTCGAAGCGCTAACCGCGGCTGAAGTTAGCCGCAGTACCTAGGAGAGGGATTTTCAAATCACGTGACTGGCTCGGTAGGGATGCGGGGAAGCGTGGCGGTGCCCCGGTGAGTGAGCGCCGCACGCTTTGGAACTAATATGTCGTTGTAGCTGCAATACCGGGCGCGTTAGTCAGCAACGAATGGTGCAGGAGGCTTTCGCTTTGCCCTACCTCACTTCATCACAAAGCATGAGTAAGGCTCTCGCCGCATTTTTTAGATAGTCTTTCGACTCTGGCCATTCCTAAGCCTAAATGAATGCGGTAATTGTCGGCTTAGCAACATTTTTAGAAAGCGGATTGTCTTGACTCTATCGGTCGGGTATTGATTGCACACAAAAGCAAACAGCATCCCTATAGACCTTTTTCTAAATTACCCAAGCATCGAGAAGAACACTGGAAGTATAATTCTGCGGTCCGCGCGCACTGGCCTTCCTCTTATAAAAGATTCAAAGTAAATAATCATAATAAATATTTGACCAACGCACGTGCAAGACAAAATTTGTTTTAGACTTTTTGCTTTAGAACAGTTACTACTTCAGACGCCAGCACGTGCAACGCGTGTAACTACACTTGTAGCATGCACCTCGGTGCTTGGGAAATTTAGAGAAAGGTCTAATATGGTTTATTGGGACGCTGTCTGCTTTTGTGTGCTATTAATACCCGGCCGATTGAGTCAAGGCAATCCACTTTCCAAAGACATTGCCATGCTAACATTTATCGCATTCATTTAGGCTTAGGAATGGCCAGAATCGAAAGACTATCTAAAAAATGCGGCGAGGTCATATGCTCACGCTTTGCGATTTAAATGAGGTAAGGCAAAGCGAAAGCCTCTGGCACCATTCATTGCTGACTAACGCGCCCAATATTGCAGCTACAACGACATATTAGTTTCAAAGCGAGCGGCGCTCACTCACCGGGGCACCGCCATGTTTCCCTGCATTCCTGCCGAGCCAGTCACGTGATTTCAAAATCCCTTTCCTAGGTACTGCGGTTAACTTTAGCCGTGGTTAGCGCTTGAGCAAACGGGCCCTGGAAGCCACACACTTTAGTTTGAAATATCAGAAGATTGAATTATCAAAATTCATCTAAATATTGTCACGAATAAAAACATACTTCTTTATTAAACTTAAAATCAGTGTGTAATGCGCCGAACTTGTGCTGAGAAACAAATTAACAAAGACTTTTGATGGTGTCGAAAGGACAACTGCCTCAAGCAGCCAAGCGAAGGTACTTTTGTAAGCGTGTGGGTATCTAGAAGTTTCTGAGCTCGAACAAAAAAAAATTTAGAGTCTTCTCATCATTCCAGTCACGCAAACAAAAGAAAGAAGGACATGCGCTGGCGGAGTCAGCGGCATGTGAGTCGATCACGCTGCTGACTCGGCTATTTGCACATGGCATTACTCCCCTCTTGTGAAAGACTCATCGTCTTTATGCAACACAAAATTAAATTAACAGCTTAAACAAGATTAGGTCAAAATACAGAGTCTCGTAAATAGCAGATTTTCACAGTCCTACCGAGCATACCTAGTTCAGTTGAGTCGGAAGACTTGAATCGCCTATGGGTCGCAGAGGGCAGCGTGACAATGTTGATGTGCCATTGGCCAACGACTTACAACTTAGGTTTCATGTAGCGAGTAACCTTGAGGTCGAAGCACCACTTTAACAGTTCCTTGCTGCGACGATGAATTGGTGTTTAGATTCACAGTGGGTAGCCAGGCTGAAACTAGGCGTCGTGGTGACAAAGATTGTAGCAGTCATCGTCAGGAAGTTGTGGCTTGCATCAAAATGCGACCAAGCTGGCAAACTTCCTCCGTTCGTTGAGTGACATACCAGGCGTCGTTGTCCTGTTCGTCTTCGTGACAGATACCACACTTGCCGTAGGTATTGTCATCGGGTTCATCATCAAGGTCGCCGTCAAGTTTGTAGTCGAGGTTGTCGTTAAAGGGCAACTCCAAACCATACTTTCAATTTTGGGATTATGACTGTTTTTAGTGCAGTCAGCGTCCCTGAATTGCAGGGTGTAATTTTTTCCTCGTTATTGTGCGTAGTTTTAAAGATATGGACGCCTCAAAGTTTTGTTTGGGGCACGGCCAACAAAACCGAAACTAGCCGCTCGAGGCCCTCGCAGCACTAGAAATCAGCCGCTATGTGAACGTGACGTCAGGATCGTTCTCGTTCAACGAGTACGCAGGTTGATCAGCAGCTGCTTCTGTTGCGCTAGCCGTCTAAAGGTAGGAGGTAAGCTGATTTTATTTTAATTCTGTAAATGTGGTAGTTATCCAGCACATGTAGAAAGAGTTAGTGCGTATACCCAAAAGCTAGTGACTGGAAAACCCGTAAACTCTAACAGTGCCGTACTCGGCGGCCGCTGCCGCCTTGTGTGTGCCATGCCGTACTTGTCGCTAGTATACCCAAAAGGTAGCGACTGGAAAACGAGTGAACTCGTTCAGTACCGTACTCAGCGGCTGTCGCCGTGTGTGCAGTCTTCCATACTCTGTCGCTAGGCCTAAATTGTCATCGGGGCTCCGTGGATGGAGCGGCGTTGCTCTACGACGCGCTGCCAGTGAAGTACAGTACTGGGGGCCCTCTCGCTTTCGCGCTGCGGGTCAGTAACAGACACGAAGCTTTGAGGCTTTCCGGCACGGGCTGCTGCGTTAGGGCTGTACATGTCTGTTTTTGCATTCTTTTTTCCTTGGGCGCGTAAAAGCCAAAGTCCACTCGTCGAACAGCGTTTACCCACACCTTCAATTTCTGGTACGTTGGAAACTTGTGAAAAAGCACCTCCGGGTTGTGCAGCAAGTTGTTTGAGCAGCCCACAGCACTACAAGTTCTACTCGGCATCCTTCGAGGAACAGCTGGGCAGTCTTGGGCGCTACGAGTTGCTCGCTAAAACCAGTCTTTGAGTCCTCACAAGCGAATAAACAAAAGGCTATACCGAAGCTACACGGGCTACAGATAAAAGCAATGGCTAAACATGACAATCACAAGTCCAAGTAGCGGTGGTAGCGGCTCAAAGAAGCGCACTCCGCGTAACGCTTGGAGGAAAAAAAGAACGATACTGACGTCGCGGCCCAATGTTGCTTTAGTGATCGGCAACCCGCTAGCCGACCGCTAAGGTGCGGCGGCTCGCGGCGGGTCACATTTTTATTATCGGCATTAGTTGAGAATGCGGCATCCCACGGACGTAATATTTTGGCTGGGGTCGTATTTTGTGTCACTACAGCGATACCAGTAATTTCTTTAATTTCGAGTTTTGGCCGGAGTTGCCCTTTAAAGTCATCGTCCGGATTGTCCTTGGATAACTGTCAAAGCCGTGGTCGGGATCGTCTTCCATGAAATTGTTTGAGTCTTCGCCTGGGTCATCATCAGTGTCGTCATCAGTCTCGTCATCACGGTTGAAGACTGTTTGTCATCAAGGCCGTTGTCAGGTTGGTTGTTGACATTGTAGCCGGGTTTGGTCTTTGGAGTTGTCGTCCGTTTCATCATCAGCGTAGAAGTCGTCATGATGTTTTCGTCTAAGTGTGGTAGCCAGGGGCTTTGTCAAGTTCATTGTCCGGGTCGCTTCCGAGGCCATAGTTGAGGTCGTCGTTGGTGTCAGAGTTGGAGTCGTCCTCGGATGATTTCAAGGACGTCGCCTTCACGATCGTCGTCTTCAGAGTTATCGTGTTCACAGATGGTACGCTTTATGGGCATAGACTGCGTTACCCTGCACATCCACCAATATGTCATGAACAAAAACAAACTTGATTAATAAAACTTCAGATCAATGTTAAATGCAGCGAACTTGTGCCGAGAAACATAAAGTAACAAAGACCGCACATACTTTGACAGCGACAAAAGGACGACTGACTCGAGCAGCCATGCGAAGCTCTTTTTGTAAGCCCGTAGGTATCTAGAAGGTTCCGAGCTCGAACAAACAAGATTCTCGAGTCATCTCAAACATTCTAGGCTTGCAAACAAACAAAAGATTCCCCATTCCACCCAACTCCATTGCAGAGAATTGGAATTTTCTAATACTAATTCCATTCCTTTGAACTCCTGGAAAGGAAAAACTGGGCCCATTCCCACTCCTGGAATGGCTGAACTGCTGCATTCCATTCCTCTCAATCCCTCCCAATTGTGAAAATGGCACTTGACAGCTAGTACTAAGTTACCGGAAAATAACGTCGGCGTAAAGCTGGCGTTGTGAAATGCGTAGACAACTGCAAAATTCAAAACCCTACCCGCAATCATTGATTTTACTAAGTTGAGCTTTGGTCGCACATAGCACTAGTGGCAATTGGTATGGGGGCACTGCAGATATTGATCGCACCACCAGGTGTAAAAGCCTCGTAACAGAGAGGAAAACTAAGTCGCCCATCTTTTCCACAAAAGAACCGTATATGTCCTCCGCTTTTACGAGATACATAATAAGTAACGTCACGTGTATTAACAAAGTGCGGGCGATGTGACATTGTCCCTGCCTGGTGGCCTGCAACTGGTGCTAGTAATCACAGATGGTCCCAACAGCCTTACGGTTGCATCTCGCAGCACCAGGAACGACACTTTGGCTGTGTTCCAAATCTTACCCAAATAGATCCGAGTTACTCCGGTGGGTCGTGTCACGTGACAACACAGATTGAAAAGTGCTGGCCACGGGTAATTTTTGGAACGCTGAGGTACAAAACCCTTACCCTGAATTAAGATCGAGTAAATTGCCCTTGTCAGCCTACAACTCTACAGTTTTGGTTGCTTCACTGGGGTTGCCACTTTCATCCTCGAAGGAACATAAGCAGTCAGATAACCAAACCGTCAGCTACCTAAGTGCAATAATGCCGTTTCGAAAGCCCCTTTGACGGCATCTAAGCAGCTCGCATTAGAACAAAGCCTATTCCATTCCTACTCTATTCTGGGCAAAATGTAACTACTAATTTCATTCCCATTCCATTCCAGTGCTGCCACCATTTTATTTGCATTCGATTCCAGGGTTGTGGAAGTGCGGAATCGTTCCAACTGTGGAGTGGCAACTCCTCAACACTGGTGATAGTCACCAAGGCACCCAGTTCAGTGTGAATGCTGTCCTCACAGCCCATCCAAAGCTGTTATTACTGTAACAAACTCCAGTACGACGAAGTAGTTGAATTCGGAAGCCTGTTGTGCAGATTTGTACCTTGCATTGTTTCAGGTATTTTTTATTTCTTTTGTATTTTATAATGGACAACAACCGTTGTAATCTCGGTATTGTTGCCAAACCTGAAGATTTTATCATCGGTGCACTTTTAAATAAATACATATATATGCCACAGCCGCAGCTCAGCGATGAGCACTTACACTGCGACTTAGGTGTTTCGTAAGTATTCATTTTGATTGCGCGATAATGATGTTTGTCTTCTGTTAGAATTAAAGAAACCAAAACAATATTCAACATGATGGATAATTTTGGACACCCGCGGCATGTGTGATCTGAGCATTTGTTCTTTTCATCTGAAGTGTGTCTCTTGCTTACTACCTATAGAGTATACGATGTTGTGGACGGAAAAGATGCTGCGACCGACTCCGAGCAATAAAAACATTCTGTTTATTCTCATGTCGTTGAGCTCGTGGTGACGAGTATGAGTAGCACTGTCATCTTTGGCGATGCCAAAGCTGAACCGATAGACTGCCGCAGAGCTATCGCCCTCAGCTCTGCACTGTGAGGAATAGCACGATTTTGTTGAAGTGATTGCGGCTCCAGAGAGGTGTCGTTGCTGTTGACATGTACCGCAAGCAGGATGACATACTAGAGAGCAGGAAAGAGAGCGTTTGGAAGCCGTGCATGGTAGTTGACGCCGAGGTCAGGAAATGAGGCAGCAGACGGGGGAAATCGACCCTGTCGTGCTTTCAGTCCGGCTCGATCAGTTTGGAGTGTACAGCCTCGGACTGAAAGGGGGATGCCGGCCGACTGCGGGGCCGATGCAACATCCCCTAAGATGAGGAACCGAACTGAGAGCGAATGCCTGACATGGCAACGATGAGGAGACCCTGGTCAGCTAGCAACATGCCTTGTGAACAGTGTGAAGATGTCGATGAATATTCACTTGCCAAGCCAGTGGGGCAAGCAAGGTGGTCGCAGCCCATTGCTGGTAGATGCCGGTGCTAGATGCGACAGAGCAGAGGTGGTTGCGGAGGCGCTGCAGATGTGGAGGCTGAGAAAGTTGAATATGTGCCTACTGCATTTTCGTCCGAAAAGGCAGAGCCATTGCCGTGCACTTGGCCACGAAGAACATTCCCCTGGACCACAGGTGCTCGGAGTCAATCATCATGTCCAGGTCACCGATCTGTAGCACTTTCGATCTTGAGGACGGAAGAGACGGTGCAACAGACTCTGAGTTTAACTGTAAAAACATTCTCTTTATTCTCATACCGTCAAGCTCGTTCCGACGAGTAGCTTGCTTTTATACACTGCAGTCATTAGCATTATAGTTGATCTAAGAATTTTGCAACACTATTAATACGGCAGATTGGGCGAGTTGGTACGGCATAATTACGAACCAGCGCACAGGTAGACCAGTTACTCAAAATCCAAATACACAAAAATATACACTCGCACAGCGCTGATGTGAGTTTTTTGTGTTTGGATTTTTGGTAACTGTCTACCTGTGCGCTGGTTCGTAATATTGCAACACTGCCGTCTTTAGGCGGTGTGGAGGCTGAACCGATGGACCGCAGAGGCTCATATCTGTATCTGTTTCATATACTGAATGCCTTTTTGCACGGCTCTGTGTTTACTTTTGTCTTCCAGATTTTTACTGCTCACTTGTTTTTTTAATTTTATTTAGAGGATACTACTGGCCATTGAAGGCCCAAGTAGGAGTGGGGTACAACATATGCATTCACACACCTACAACAACAAACAAATAACACGACATTAAGAGGTTTACAACAACTAACCAGCAAATATACAGGATATATATATTTAAAGGGGGGGGGGGGGGGGGGGGTGCGGCACAGCATGCATCAAGCAGCATGTAATTCAATCATTTGTAATAATAGATGTGAAATTTAAAACTCATATTTAAGATTGAACATTATCAAACAAATGTGAATTTAATTAAGCTATAAATTTTATATAGACTGTTACTTTTTATACAATTTTGTCTAGATTTGTCAGGATACAATCTGCAAGTACGCATAAAGTAACTGGAAAGTTGAAAGAAGCAAATTAGAGATTGCAAAACCTACTTCTCAGTAGATATTTTTTTCCCAAAGTATTTACGTGATAGTGCAGCTGAAATAAGGCTCCTTTTTCAGTTTTTTTTTTATTTGAAACACCTTAAAAATACATTGTTTTCTAAGATTTTTTGTTTATTATTATGCTTGGAAAATTAAGTTACCGATTGTGTTCAGTTTATTCTAAACTATTTATACGAAATTCCAGAGTGCTTTTGTGCATTGGCTAGATAAGGTTTTTATAATTTCTGATAAAACAAACTGACTAGTTTCTCTTTAGTGACCGTTTCGCCAAGGTGACAGCAGAACAAGTAACGGATCCCGACGTCAAACTGCAGGAATTTGAGATATATGTTTTCTTAGCGAATGCACGCCACTGTTGTGACATATTTGAATATCCTTATCGCTTGCTTGGGCTCAGCGGGTAATGCAGGTCGGCACTAGCGTGAGTATAAAGGCTGAACTGCATAAAGCGATTTAGCGAGCGACGGCGACAGCGACGAGTCAGCGACGTATTACGAAGATTTCTTACTATCGCTCGTCGCGTCACTCGGTTTTTGGATTTCTAGAAAACATCGTTCCGCTTTCATGCGACTTGCGTCGTCGCGCGAGTGACCGAGCGTCAGCGAAGCGGGTCGCCGTCGCTGTTCTCGTCGCTCGCAAAATCGTTTACATTCGGTTTATACTTCACGCTGTCAATAATATCGACTCGAGCGCGCATAATTTCATTTCCACGGGAGCGCGTGTAAATCAAACCCTAAACCAAGACGGGGGCTGCAGCCAGCAGCTTTGAGAGCGTCATACAATGGATTATAGTTTGACAGAAGCAAGCACACACTTCGCTAGCGCATTCCAGCCTTGAGCGCTCGAACTTCCGAAAACGAAACTAGATTTTGCTACATTTTGGCTAGCTCGAAACATTTTTTTTTAAATATAGGGTGTCTTTTAGCTATAATCTAGACTAAGAGAAATGTGTACCTTCCCAAATTATATTTATGTCGCCGTACTATATAAGTCATAATTGTGTAATATCGTTACGTTCATATAAAATACGGGGGGTGTCACCGGACCCTCGTCTGAAACAAAAAGTCTGCTATATATACCGAGCGGGTTTCTATTAGAATTGAGTAGGAGTGTCGGGTTGTTGGTGCCTCTGTTCGTTGGTTGTGTATGTAGATGCTTGTGTGTTGATTTGTGGTATGTGCTGTGATGAATGTTGGTATGCTGCCGTCCGTGTTCTAGCGTGTCACTTCCACAACTGCCAAAATGTCCTTCATTTTTGTAGTTTTCCGCATACTCACTAGGTGGCGCAAGCAGCCGCCCAATTTTATTTTAGCTTTGTTTGTACATAGTCCATTTATGTGTAAGGAACCACACCACATAGCTACAGTCTAGTAGAAAAGTAACCGCGTGTTTAAATGGCGCATAGCGCCGGCTTTCAGTTCGTCTTCGTTCGCTGGCCGTTTCGGTAGCCGATTCGTACCCGGAAAGCCGCAAAATTTGCGTACACACGAGATATGAGTGGATACGTCGAAACGTCGCGTACAACTTTGCTCGCGGTAAAGAGGTGAGCGGGACGTCGGTAACGCCGGTCGGGTAGGGTCGGGTCGGGTCGGTGTCGGAGCTATTCGTCGTCGCTCGCGGCAAACGGGCTTTTTCAATAAAGTTCATGTCTGTGGTCGCGAAAAGATAACTGCTGTGGAAATTACCCGGCGTCGGCGACAATGCAACCGGCTTGAGGCCTCGGCGATCGGCTGAACCGCCACGCGAACGAGACCTGCTCGATGGGGAAGCACGCTGCTGGATGCAGTCGATGGTCGCTCCCACTGTCGCGTAATCGCCGTAATGGATACGGCGTCGGCGCTTGGGGGTGAATGCTTGCGGTAGTTCAGCACGTATGGACGATTACCAACGAACACGTGCAAACTACGCTTTCGCTGCGGCGAAAAGCTGTGTAAAGCGCTGGGCCTCGCTCGTCGAACCCGTCTTGCGTCAAACGGCCGCCATTGTAAAAAAACACCCCTAGACGTGTGATCGCAGAACGAAGTACACGTTCAAAGATGTTCATTTTACACGAGACCTCGGGTGCAAACGAAATACACCGAGCCTCGCGTGTAAAACGAACACCATTTGGGGAGTCCGCCCTGGGACAACGGTTTACACGTCCAGGGGTGTACTTTTTCGCTGTGTGTGTACATATAAGCATTCTTAAAGGGGTACTCCGCCGATTTTTGAGCCACCTCAACTAACTATATTTTCTGACTCCCCGGCCTTTACCCTTTCTGGTATGCTATTTAGTATCGTAAAATTCATAATAGTTATTGCGAAATCGGCAAATGAAAATGATGCTAAAACAAACATTCAAATATACCCGCCCTTTTCAGGGCCGTGACGTCAGTGGAAGGTTAAGCTTGCCAGTCGGGCGAGCAGTCTAAAAAATAGAATATGCCAATCATTTGTTCCGTGCTGGAGCGCGGGTCCTGGCAATACCACCTAGAACACAAGGCCTGCGCGTTTCCTCCTCTAAACGTCATCACTAGTAGATCCCCTCAGCGCCCCCTAGCTAGCCCGGATGAGCAACATCGTCTGCTACATCGTCTGCTCCATCGCCTCCTTTAGTGGTTTGTGTAACAGATAATGAAACAGATGCTCACGCCGAGTGTCTCTTGCAAAGAGCGTACGATGAAGTTAGACGTTCACGTGGAGCGTCAAATGCATGCGAAATTGCCTTACTGCTGCGCGAAGGGCTGAAAAGCCCTTCGTTGGACGCTGGACGCTGACACTGGACGCCATTTTCGAGGGCGCTGTTTATACCTCGGGTAGCTGCTTCGAAGCGTTCTGCCGCAGAACGAGCGCGCGCGCTAGAAATGCGCGTCTCAAAGCCAGGAGCGCGTGCTAGCTCGCGCTCCTGGCCGAGGGAGCGTTCGCGTGCACGTCGCAAATGCACTGGAAGCTCGCTATCAGCTCGCGCTCAGCAGTCACGCACACAGCTGCGGCCGCAAGTGAATGCGACGTAGTTGCGACGCGGCCCCTACTCTCGTCAAGCTTCGGCGTGTTTGCCGCTTGGGGCGGGTCGGGGATCTACTAACGAAACGTCATGCGCAGGCCTTGTCTTCTAGGTGGTATTGGTCCTGGAGCGAGCTTCCAAAGCATTCATTTGACACCATGAAACTGCTTCGAATCAGTTGGGAACAAATTCTACAGTCCAAAGAGTGAACCCCAGCACTTCCACTGACGTCACTTTTTCATTGTTGCCAGTAGAGACTTTCAGTTTGAAAAACACGGTGAGGACCAAAATTGTAAATTAAATAACTTCGTGAAAAAAAAATATTTTGACCTAATATTTGGGATACTATTTTGGCGATGTTGTTTGGCGAGTTTAGCAAAATTTCAAGCAAATCGGGGACCATGAAGAAATCGGCGGAGTACCCCTTTAAGTATCTCTGATGAATTTTTTAATACACCTTTTGCTCGATGTACTTGGTGGTCATAATATTTTTTTGCGGCGACATGCATCAAGCACAAGTGTGCTTCAAAAGATCAAAACATTGCCCCCCCCCCCCCAAAAAAAAAAAAAAAAAAAAAACGGTTTTCGCTATGCATTTTTTTAAATAAAACAAATTTTTCAAAAGCAGTCTTAATTTTTTTTTTTTTTTCAAATGAAACGTGAAAATACTGCAATATGCAATTTAGAAGTGCAGCGCTCATTGTCAAAAAGGTTGCAAACGAACCTTACCCACCTTCTGGTGGCCTGTTATGCCACAACTTGATTTTGGCTGGCGTTACTGATCCATTCTGCATTAACACCAACTGAGACTGCAGAAAAAAGATTCCACCGTCGGGCGACTACTAACGTTCGAAGCTTGCAAAAAAACAAAAAACAAAAAAAAACAATAAAACGGATAATAACTTTAAACAAAAACTCATCTCCACCCAAAGGTTTCAGGTATTTGGCACCCTTTTTCTGCAGATAGTTTCTTCTTTGCGTGCAGGCCTCTCCCCGCAGTTCATCTGTACCCTGTTGCAGAGGATGACAACCAGAATGAAACGACTTTTCGAAAAATATCACTCCCTGTTCATGGACCACGCCGCCAGTTTGCATATCCCTTTACCCGAGGCTTGCCACCAAGTGTATCCAACCTGTAGTGGCTCAAAGCCACACAGCTCGCCGCACGCGAGAACGACCATGCGCACTTTTTCATCGGAGACGATTTATTTTCACTCCCGCTAGAGGAGACAAAATAAAAAGGAGATCGACGAGGAAGAAGAATAAAGCAGTTGAGATCTGGTACGCAAGCTTTCAGGTCGTTCTTTTGTCGTACCTCGCTCGCCCCCTCAATATTGGTGACCCGGAACTTGGCAGCAGCGCCATGACCTCGCCACAAGAGCACGATCCCCTGTCAGTTTCCACCGTCAACATCAAGTTGACGGTGAAACCACATGAACTGGTGCTCCCCCAGCTGGAGTTCTACTCACCAGTGTGGAGCCCCTACCAAAAATCCTTCCAGGAGGCTCTCCAGAAAGTGAAATTAGAAAAAGGAGGGAGTTCGGATGATTGACATCTCGTCCCGTCTGAGGTCATCGTCGCACGAGTTCAATCGGGAAGCTCCGCGAACTTCAGTCCCAACTTCGTGTCTGATGACGTAGCGGCTCTGAGCTTTTAGCGCCAAAGTGTGAACCTTGCTACATCCGGAAAAATGTGAGGTGTTTGAGCCAACATTGCGACAAAAAAAGACAATATCCCCACTTCAATACCGGAGCTATAATGCCTACGTTCTTCTACAGTGCCAGGTGTTTGCGGTAGGCGCGTGCGAATCTTATGGTGTATTCGCACGACATTTATATTGATTTCATCTCAAATCGTGCAGGCAAAAATGTTCGAATTTTTAATTTCGCTGAAAATAAAAATATGTCATGGCACCGTCTCTAAAAACGCAGTCGCTACAAACCGCAAGCTCGTCGGATTTTTTGTTCTCGACTTACGAATTTTAAGAGGCCGCGACGGAAAGCAGTGTTTTTGACATCCGTCGTGGGGCGGATGTTTCGCTCGATCTCCCGCCGTGGATTTTCAGTCCACATCATATTAACTTTTTTCAAGCACTCTGTGAGCAGAGTTAAAAGGCTCTAATGCCATGGAAAAATGTAGGCTTTTTGCTTTTCGTTTCTGTAAAAATGTGAAATACGCCCCCTCGGTTAATTGTTGATGAACTTTGACAATTAAATACTGGCGATCTGCTTGGGTTAGATCGATATTTTTTTATGTCTATGGAGAGCCCAAAACACGCTTGTTATATATATTACAAAACCACTTAGCTGTAGAAAATTTCTTTTGCGGTGCGTTTACATTATTCTTATGCTAAAACCAAAAAGTGTCAATTTTAAGATCGATTTTCTCAAAAAATCCTTTTTTTTTTTAAATATAGATATGATAGTTGTCTACTCGAAAATCAAGTCCAGAAAGTGTGTATTTTTTCGTATTTTTTTTATGTTTAAGCCTCAATATCGGAAAAAGACGTCTTCGTTTTGCAAGATTTAAGTCAGACAGCGACCCGTGCGTTTTTATGAATTGTGAAAAAGTTTTCTTGAATTTTTGTTAGCGTTTTGTAAACAGTTATAAACGCAATTTGTGGTATTGAATAGTTATTTATGTTTTGATAAGAGCGGGAAACCACTAGCAACATATCAAATCAATTCAGCAGGCCTAGTAGACTCAATATCGAAGAGGCACAGACGTTGTATATTGTTTCGATTTATTAAACTTTAACTGTAAACTAGCATCACTAGCTATTAGCTATCATATTACTAAGACATCGAAAGTCACCACATCATTGCTATATTATATACAATTCATTCCGAAACCAAACGCTAGGGTTTGTTCACCGCACATCGCACAAATCACAAGGGAATTAATTGCCTTTCACTTCTGTAACACACAAAAGTGAAGACACAGAAACGGTCCGAAACAGACGGAGAGATTGTCTAGGAGAGGGGAAGGAAATAAATATACCCAACTCCGATCTTAATGAAAAGCACGTCAAAAGATTATTAAGATATAGCTTCGACCGGTGGCAAGGCGATAGGTCCACCTCTAGTAGTTTCCCGCTCTTATCAAAACATAAATAACTATTCAGTACCACAAATTGCGTTTATAATTTGATTACAAAACGCTATTCAAAAGTCAAGAAAACTTTTTCACAATTCATAGAAACGCACGGGTCGCTATGTCTGACTTAGATCTTGCAAAACGAAGACGTCTTTTTTTTTTTCCAATAATGAGGCTTAAATATAGAAAATACGAACAAAATACACACTTTATCGACGTAATGTTCGAGTAGACAACTATCATATCTACATTTTAACAAAAAATAAAAAAAAAATAAAAAATTTTTTTTTTAGAAAATCGACTTTAAAATTGATACTTTTTTTGGTTTTAGCCAAAGATTAATGTAAACGTACCGCAAAGGAAATTTTCTACAGCCTGAGTGAGTTTATAATATACAAAAAAAGCGTGTTTTGGGCTCTCCATAGACATAAAAAATATCGATGTAACCCAAGTAGATCGCCAGTATTGAATTGTCAAAGTTCATCAACAATTAACCGAGGGGGCGTATTTCGCATTTTTACAGAAAAAAAGCAAAACGCCTAAGTTTAATTTATGGCATTCGAGCCTTTTAACTGTGCTCACAGAGTGCTTGAAAAAAATTTAATATGACGTGGACTGAAAATTCACGGCGGGGAAGATCGAGGGAAACATCCGCCCCAGGACGGATGTGAAAAACACTGCTTTCCGCCGCGGCCTCTTAAAATTCGTAAGTCGAGAACAAAAAAAAATCCGACGAACTTGCGGTTTGTAGCGACTGCGTTTTTAGAGACGGCGCCATCACATATATTTTTGTTTCAGCGAAATTAAAAATTTGACCATTTTTGCCTGCACGATTTGAGATGAAATCACCCATATACATATATATATATATATATATATATATATATATATATATATATATATATATATATATATCCGGGGAAAACGAAGTACGACATATATCTGCAAGAAGGAAAGGCCGCGTGAAGGAGGGCGTGATGCGGAAGAACAGGGCGAGCATTCGCACGACTGAGTCGCATGTAGTTGAGTAGGCAGAGTCTTCATTTTCGCGAACGAGTTGTTTCGTGAGCCTTCGAAAGCTCACCAAACAAAGAAAAGAAAAGAAAAGAGAGAGAGTAAAAAGAACACCTGACACCTCTATGTTGTTGACCGTAATCCTTCCCCGAAAATGAAGGAAATAACGGGTAGGACAGGTTGCTCCGACAGGACGACAGATATTTTGCAGGACAGTCGCAGATTTTTTCGTGGGTTCCGGCTAACTGGAGGGTTAGCGAACATCCTCGACGTGGCTAACATGACCTCAAAACTCGATGACGTATAATCAGGTTTAGTCGGGGAAAAGCTTCTTGGTGGAAATACACCATTAGATGGCGCAGTTTATACCAAAGGCCGCGTATTTTGGCGTTTGTGTTTCATTCCGTTTTGATAGGACGTGTATAATATCGAAACATCATTGCAAACGTAATTTTACTTTAGCCTACATAACCAAGCCTATTTATTTGATAACCAAAACAAAATTAGTTCTCGAAGCAGACATTTTACTGCGAGGGAAGTGCCAAGCGCGAAGGTTACAGCCCACCCGAGATATCCACTGCAGCGCCCGTCATAAAAGAACTTCCCGGGCCACACAAGAACAGGATGACCTCGGTCACCTCCTCCGGGCGGCAGGATCTCTTCAGAGGAATGGACTCCAGCAACTTCTTCCTTTCTTCGGTGTGCTTTCCCGGTGCGGACATGGGCGTGTCCGTGACCGTCGGCAGGACGCAGTTGACGCGGATTCCCAGCGAGGCCAGTTCCTTCGCCGCCACTTTGGTGAGCGCCACGACGCCCGCCTTGGCCGCTGCGTAGGCGCTCCAGCCGGGGCTGCATTGCGTGGCCTCCAAGCTCGCTATGTTGACGATGGCGCCGTCGCGAACGCTCCCGGCTGTCATTGCCCGTGCCGCTGCCTGGTTCACCAGAAATGTGCCCTACAAATATCGAAGAAAATGACGTATAGACGGACACGCTCTTGACAAATAAGTCAAAATTTACCCAAACCAGGAGTGGGCACTACGCACGCGCCGAAACGACAACAACACCACTGTAGCGACGTGACCTCACAGTCGCGTGATGGCGTACATCTTTACTAACGTTTTGATAGTTTGCAGTAACATTTTCATTTTATGCATTTAACAATCAAATGGGAATTATCCATTTGGCCTCCAACCGTATCCATCCTAGTAAACTCTTCTGAGAAAATTATCGCGTCAGATACTTAAAAGGCTGCAGACAACACCGACATCTGTAATTTTTATCATTGCACTCGACTTACTCGTACTTGGAAAGTAAAAAAAAAAAAAAAATCTAAAGCCTAAGTTTGAAACTTACACTCGACTCAATGATGTAAATAGCGAAGTGGTGCACGGTCCTCGTTTTTTAAAGCATGAAATGCCTTTTACCAGATCCCTCGATCCCAATGTATTGGCCGTCGGCCCATCAGTGCATTCCATGCTAACCTTAGCGGGGAAATTGATGTCACGTAGCCTACATACCCCGTTTTCCCACTATGTATGTAGCGTGAAAATTAACGTCAAGGGGCCTATAGACCAATTCAGTTTTCTCCCTACATTTGTCGGGGAAATTTATGTCACGTTACCTGACGTCAGGAGACGTGTACATAAATTACGTTTCCCTCTAAATACAGCGGAAAAATTGGCGTCACGTTCTTTGTACTAAGTCCGTTTCCCTATTAAACTTAGAGGGGAAATTCACAAGAAAAGATATACTTAACTCCCCGAAACGACTCTTTAATGGCTTCTTAACTAATTTAAACGATTTCTCCACCAATACAGCATTTGATGCATGTCAAATGCTGTATATAAATCTCGCTATCAATTCCTTTTATGACTTCAAACCGCAAGTGCCAATTGAATTTCTCTCTTTCCCTCTTATCGATCGCGGCAATCATGGACGCGCGCACCGGTCAACCGGCCAACTGCGCCGTTCTTTTGATCCCGGTTTGCCATCTCTGCTTTCTCTGTGTGCAGACGAAGTGTAATATTTCAGTTCAATTTCTTTTTTTAGCAGCGTTTTATCTAGTAGGTATTAAATATATTTTTAAATAGGTAAAGGAAAATTTTACGCGCTGCTGACTTTGATCGGTGATGTGAGTCCCTCAAATCACCGATCAAGAACTTGAAGTTCTTGATCATTCCACAATTACACTCTCGAGGTCCAAATTGTTATCTGCGGTTTAACACCTAAGGCTAAGACTGTGGTGCAGAAAATGAAAAACCTTTAGTCGAAGGAACAGACGCAGAAGGAAACGTCTGCATTGTTTTTTTTTTTTTTTTTAACTCAGCTAACTGCTTTATCTCTGAAGCATTCTATATCAACCACACAGCCACTCTCAGCCACCTTCTACGCAAATATCTCATTTGCTGAAAATATCGTCAAATACAAAACAAACATAAACATTAACAGGAGACCAAGTGGTCAAACCCACAATACCATCACTGTCGACCACCGTCAACGCAGAGATCTTCCTTGTTAAAAGCATTTTCAAATGCAGAGAGCATTCACATTTGCAAGGGACCACACGGTCAAACCCACAATGTAATGCCTCTACCACAAAGGGCGGCGGGAGAGGCTTCCGTGACTTAAATTTGTTTGACATCAGGAACACGGTGACTGCTGGGCTTTGTACCTTAACCCAGGTAAAGCTTCTCAAATATTAACAGCGCTTCAAATATCTTTCTCTCTAATAAAAAAAAAAAAACAACAATCTGAGGTGTTGTTTATATTCTGAGGAATTTTTTGCCGTAGCTTCCAAGCTGCATCAAGGCAAGGCTTACGCAGTTGTCGGTAGACCTATATTGTTTCTTTCACTACCGAGTCTCTTTATATCATTCTGCTCTTTGTGTAGAGCTTTTGTCTCTGACTCGTACGCAGTACAATTGCTGCATTCCTAAATGTATTTTGCGATTTCTGAGTTCGACACATTTCTGCTTATGTTCTAATAACCTGTCGTTTACGCATCTTGATGTTTGTCCTACGTACTTGAACCCGCATGCTAACGGTATCTCATACATCGCACTGTCTACGCAAGAAATTGAAGGTTCCCGATGAGCCTTCTGGCAGCCTCTATGAATTGACTGAAATGGCGTCAACCTGCTCATTTTGAAACCTGTGGAGAATACTACGTCTACTCCAAACTTTTTTGGCGCAAAGTTTTAGGTTATGGGAAATCCCATGGAAAGACGGGATCACTGCTATCATCTTTCTTGTTTGTTCCTTTTGCTGATGGCCATCTTTAAACTTCAATTCCAATTACCTTTTCTATGATTTTTTTTATATCCTGCAGCTTCTATAGCCTCATCCAATGTCCCTTCACCGTATTGCCCATAAAATAAGTGCACGATTTGCGCAACGCGTTTGTTATTAAGGAGTTTGTAACACCTTTTTTTACCGCTTTAGCGTGACAACTATTTCTACTTAACACCGGTTTTGCGGCTTTCTTCCCGTACTCCCAGCGAAGACCCTGTTTTACGTGTATGCGTAAATCATGAAATTGCAAGATCCTATCTTCAGGTTGTTCCGATGTAAACTTAAGCTCCGGGGCTGCTGTTCTCGCGATCAATTTCAAGCCCTGAGCATAATTCTCTTGAAAAGCACAAATGAAAATGTCATCAACGTACCTTCCTGTAAAGCAACCATCCAATTTCTTCTCGTTTACCTGGTCAGTTACGGAGCTATCTAAGGTGTTTATAGATAGATTTCTGCTAGTCTCGGAGCCATGGATGATCCGATGCACACGCCATCCCTCTGAACATATTTCCGACAATTATATTCAACAACTGTCGCCTGAAGGTACAATTCAAGAAAAGAAGGAAAACTGTATACGACGATGCCTATCCTAGACTGAGAAGTTTACCGAATTCAACTTAAGCACTCGCCTGACTCTCTGGAAAAAGCGGACTTTCTCTAGTGAATATAATAAATACTTGATGTGCATGGAGAATACAGAACACTTTTTTCTATAGAACCCCTCTAGAACATCGATTAATGCTTCCGAATTCCTTAGTGAAAGGCTCTTTTCTAACTGAACTACATTCAACCATTTTTGTAAAAACTTTGAGACGCTACATTGCCACGTTCCAAGTTCGTTGATCACAGTGAAAAGGAGCATATCAGGCTTATGATCGTTCAATAAGCATCTTATACTTAACGAAGATTTTGTTTGGCTTATTACTTGCTCAGCTAAAGATTCCATCTCATCGTACTTTACGATTGTAACAATTTACCTTCTAATATTTCTAATGTCCCCTTTCCATTCAACAAAAGACGTGTTGATGGTTTCCTCTGACTATTTTCGAAACACTGCCTCTGGAAAAGTGTCAAACATGCCATTTTTGTCAGATTACAACAACCGGAGGGATCCCATTTCTAGCTCCCTCACGGCAGTGGTTATGAAACGAGAATCTCTCTTTTCATCTCGATAAGTGTTATACATTGGTTTATCCATTTGATCAACAGTACAATCCACGAACCCAGCTTTTTTTATCATGATTTGTCATTTTAGATATAGAATGAATGGCAGAGAACACATCTATCCTTGAGGATTTTACGTCCACACAATACTTCGGGCCATTCCTCAGTGTTTGTTCTGTCTTGCTAGAAAAAGACACTTCATATGGATTTACCACGTGCGCTACAGGTACATCGGACGACATGATTAATTACCGCCAGCTCACCGGCTCATTTACCGTCTTTTCACTAATGTTATCTGCATTGAAACAACTCGCCCGAGTCGCCACCGGCTTCACAATCGTCCCTATCCCACCCAAAGTCATCGACTGAGCCGTCGGGCGCAGCTGTATACACCTTTTCCACAAGAGCGCAGCCATCTTGAATGCCGTCCCTTCTGGTATGCGGTAAAACATCGTGTTTTTTTTTTAATCTCTCCACACTGCTGGCAGGTGTTTACGAAAAATGCGTGATTGTCATACATTCTTGTTTCGCCTCACCCATCTTTTCTCGCAGATTCCAGATTGAAATGTTTTATTAATTTTTCGTCCCGCATACCAGATACGGAACCCACGTGACTGAGAACGACAGGAAACAGAAAACGTGTATAGAGAGTAACAAGGAAAGAAAACTGAAAGACGTTTACAACTCTCTGTAATGCCGAATTAGAGCGCAGCTTTTGAGAAGGAGGAGGGACGGGTACAGAGAGGAGGGTCAGGTGTGACGTTACGTGACGCCAGGTGTGACATCACAAGGGTAAAAATTTCCAGCTAAATTTTGCGGAAAAATTTTTCGCTAAATTTAGCGAGAAAATTTGCACGCTAAATTTTTCGGGGAAGTTTTTCCGCTAAATTTAGTGAAAGAATATTACTCTCGTGACGACACACGCGACGTCCCTTTTGATATAAGACCTGACATCACGTGTAACGTCACAAAAGTAAAATTTCCCCGCTAAATTTAGCGGAAAAATATTTCCGGGTTGAGTGGCGTAACGTGTGATTTCACGAGGGTAAAAATATTCCGCTAAATTTAGCGAAGAAATTTTCCCACTGAATTCAACGGAAAAATTTTCTGCCAAACTTAGTGGGAAAATATTGCCTTTGTGACGTCACACGCGACGTCACGTGTGACGTTATTATGGGAAACGTCCCATAATGCAACGCGCGGTTACGACGACAGCGACGGCGACAGCGACGCCGCTCAAGCCGGGAACGGGCGCCTAAAGGCTGAACTCCATGGAACGAATTGTGACGAATAACTGGCGAACGCCGCTCGACGTCACGCTCGATTTGCGCGCGACGTAGCAGCCACTGTGTTGATACCACGCGCAGAGCAAAAGCCGCCGGGCAAAATTCGTCGGTTATTCGCGGCATATTCGTCCCATGAGTTCAGCCTTAAGGCCTGGTTCACACTTGCAGCTAATCCACTGCTGCCAAAGAGGAATTGGCCGCGGCAATGCACAGTGCGCCCGGCGGCCGAATTCTTGCAGATTCGCCCGCCGATTCACAAATGTGAATCAGGCCTAAGAGCTGCGCTCTAAAATACTAGGAGACGGTCTGTGCGTCCTCCTCAATAACAGTTTCACGTTCTCAGTTTTAGAGCGCAGCTCCTAAGCGCCCGATTCCGGCTTGAACGGCGTCGCCGTTGCCGTTGCCGTAACCGCGCCCAGAAAAAGCAGAGAACTTCTCCCGCTAAGTTTAGCGAAAAATATCCCCGCGAAATTTAGCTGAAAAATTGTCCCGCTAAATTTAGCAGAAAAATTTTCTTGTCAAATTTAGCAAAAAAATTTCCCCGCTAAATTTAGTGGAATAATTTCCCGCTTAATTTACTGGGAAGATTACCCTGCTAAATTTAGCGCGACATTTAGCGAAATATCCCGCTAAATGGAAGGGGAACAGGAGAGGAGTGGAGGGTATAGATGGGGAGGAGGCACATACCCTTCCCTCCTCCTCAAGAGCTGCGCCCTAATTCGGCATTACAGAGAATTGTAAAACGTCTTTCATCTTTTATGTACCTAAGTAAGCGGCGTAGTGCGTTTCCAATTGACAGAAAAGAAAGAAACAATTTTTTTACCGTCGGTAATAATTGTTACAGGCAAAAAACTGACGTCATCTCTATATATTTATAAACTGCATTCGCGTTCTATGTTGTAACGCGACTTTTGATGGGGCTAGTTGGTTCGTATTAGACATGATTTAAATAGCGCGAACTTGACAGGGACAAAAAAAAAAGCACAGGTACTAAAGGACTGGCGTCGACTTCCAACTAAGTTTATCGCATCATCCAACCAAACAATACATACTATCACTTGCGGACATAAAAGAGCACAAAAACTAGTTACACATTAAGATTACGTGTGTACCATACGCTCATATCTTCAGATAAAACCATTAAGAAAGGATAATTCTTTGTCAATGAGACATACCGACGATATGCTGACGCACTTGTGTCCCGCTTTTTTCTTTTTTGTTTTTATAAAAACGCCTTTGTAATTTTCTTTTCTGTCTCGTCCTTTGCCCTCTTCAGGAACTTGGTCAAATTCAAAAGCGGTTTACACCCACAACTTTTAACGTGCTCAGCAAGATGACCGCCCAAATGCTTCGTGCCGACAGGTTATGCTCGCGCGCTCTCACATTGAAACACCGACCCGATTTTCTCTCTGATTTTCCAGCGAAAAACGTCTATGTAACTAGGGTCGAAAAAATTATTTTGTGTTTTATGTTGTTCCGTGGGAATGATTGCCATTCAGGCATTTTTGCTATTCTTAAGTGTTCTTTGTCACGAAACACTCTACTATAGGTGCGTATGGCAAAAGACAATTAAATCATATTGGTGGTGGTTTTATTTAAAATATAATACTGTACTTTATGCAGCAACAAACCAAAGATTTTTTTTTTGTTTAGAAATATTAACCGTAATTTATACTTCTAGAACTAAAAAAAAAAAAAAGAGTCAGGGTTACCTACCGGCCTTTAGTACGATCGTATGACAAAATTCATGCTTTGTGCTAACAGATAATGTCTAGACGTCTTTCTTCAAACAAGCCCCGACTATTTTAAGGCACATGTCTTGAGCGATTCATTACTCTTCTAGGCGTAAAAGCAGTGCAACCAGCAGCACGCTGCTTAAAAGGAATAGACAAAGGTCGGCCCTAATCAACGCTTTACCTCCACTTACAAAGTATTGGTCTCGAAATGTAGTGAACACTTTTAAGGCGAAAGCCTTGTATGTCCCATTACGCGAAAAGGTTGCGTCGGGGTTGTGCCCGAAAGATGGGCATAAAAATACGTCATCAAGCACACACCGCTCCAGGTCAAAGCGGACGCGCCTCAGAAATAAAATACAAAGAAAAGCACAGCAACGCAGATGCTTCGCCACGGAAGCCGTGCAGCCGGCGGGGGCGAAGCGCCTGCGCAGTGGAGGAGCGTGATGTAACCACCGGAACGCCGTGTTCAAAAGGGAGACGTGGCGTGCCGCTTGTAGGAATGCGCTGCGTCTAGGAATTCTTTAATTACATGAATTATATAATTACATTAACTTATGTTTCACACTCTGCATCCCGGATGCGTCATAATCTGTAAAACTTTAAGCAAACTATAATGAAACGTACGCTATTTCTTTCTTTCTTTCTTTTTTTTGATATACACTGGAAACCAGACTAACCTAATCAGCTGCTTGAGTATCGTGGGGTACCAAGGCACGGTATCTCGCCAGAAAGAGATATAAAACACGAATAAAGAAGGAACTCCTTTACATCTGGAGGTATTAAGTCCTGTTTGAAGCTCGACTTGAGCAGAAACAAGCTCAGCGATTTTCACGGAATAAAAGTCTACCGAGATGTCTTCGATCAGCACGGCGTGAAATTACTAATCATTTGACCGCAGAGCTAACAAATATATCGATGTTTTGGAAATTTTAATTTACAACTAAATGTGTCATCGCTAAATGTACTTGTTATTGGGCTAGTCGTTGATAAACATTTTGAACCACGGCTAAAGACGCTAAAAAGACAAACACAAGAGAGTAGACAAACACAAGGGAGCGCCCGTGTTTTGTCTTCTCTCTTGTGGTTGTTTTTTTAGCGCTTTTAACCGTGGTTCAAAACATGTATCATCGTTATGCCTGATGCGCCGCAGTGTTTTGTCCCTTAAATATTCTGCCAATAACATTAAAAAAAAAAAGACGAAGAGCGTTACGTCATGGGCAGCGTACTTATATCTGCCGCGATGACAGCACAATTACCTTAGTATTTACTCGGATAATATCGTCAAAACATTTCTCCGTCAAGTCCACGAGATCTGTGGTCTTCATTCCCATGCCAGCACAGTTGATCACGATGCTCGCAGGCTGGGAACACAGCTTGGAGATGCTCTCAAAAAGAGCAGTCACGGACTTCGATTCACCCACGTCCACCTGAAGAGCTATGTGGTTTGTACCTGCATACGAGAAACGATCAGCTGAGACAACATGTATGTGTATCCACGCTGTTGTACTATTCATGAGGCCAAGCACCGGATCCCCAAACAGTGGGTTCAAATCCCAGCCGAAGTGCCCATTATTAGGCAGAGGCTTATCGCACAGAAGGCACCGTGTAACCGATACCTTGTTTTCCCGTCAAAATGTCTTTAGCTGTTCAAAATGGATCCTCACCCCTCCGCTGGGGCGAGCAGAGGTCCTACGTTGGTTTGGCACGTAAAACCCGCCCTAATTTGATTTTAATTTTTACATACTTAATCAGGTTCGTTTAAGAAGGGCCGCGTACGCATGTTAGCGTAGTAATGCAAATGGCACATTATAGACCGGTTCTAATGGGTATAAAGAAGATAGCACCACCTTTGCCCATATGGTACAGATGGCGGTATGCCATACGGTATGAAATTTCTACATTTTTCCAACTACCTTTACGGTATGAAATTTCTCGACTTTCTGAGACGAAATCAAACAAGGGTCACCAAGGTGCCACCGTAGCATCCTGCTTCAGATGGTGCAGCAAACCAATATAGCGTGGTCATGGCGCTCCTTCGCTGCAAGAAGAACCACGAAAAACGGCATGGATCCTACACCGAATGTGCATTTAGGTGGTAAATTTTGCTTCGTGAAATTGGAAGGTGTAGTTCTGTTCCTATATAAAATGAGACAAAGAAACTCGCCAGCCTGAACGGTGGGCGTGTTTGCATACGACCCAGTTAGCGATGAATGTAACTTGTGGCGCCATCTCCCGATCGGCGCAGTGAGCAGACGACGCAACCTGAGGCACCCTCGCCCCGCCTATCAGGCGCAGTTTTGCCAACTCAAAAATAAATATAAACTCGATATAGGAATCACGAAAAACCGCTAAATTTTAAGCGCGCACAACCTATTGTAATAATTAGTATAAAAACAACGCAATGCATAAAAAGAAAACTTTGAAGCGAGCTACGTTGTTTGACGCAGGGCGCTTCTCTACAAAGAACAATGTACGTTGCATGACCTTACTGTTACCAGGTGTGACCAGGTGTATTGTCCTCCATACCTGCCGACGTACACCGCCATATTGTTCTGATCTTTAGTGCAACATCTCGTAACAGTTCAAAGCTTCAGCCACCAAATTCAACTATTTGAACAAAAAAAAAATACTGTTTCCGGTGTACGACTAGCATAACGCTGTTTGGAGCTTCCAGTAACCAGACCAGAAACTTTGAATTTTATTGCCACCATGTTTTCAAGGTTTTATGCATACTTCACTGGGCACATTTCATCTGGCAGACTTGGAAAAGAAATTCATATATTGACGCAGAAATGAGCTAATGCATGTTTTGAGGTTTCGCACTGTAATATCTCAATGGAGTCGCAAGCGTTACTCTCACTGACGATCGTGCTGTCAGAAAGCAAGATTGGCAGCCCCATGACTCTAGCTTACCGCAGAAATTATGTTATTTATGATTCATAAATGTAAATTCGAAAGCATTCAAGACCGCCAGGAAAAAGTCGCTAACGTGACTTGAAAACTGCTGTAAATCCCACCGGTCAGAAAATGTCTATTGTTCCCGCTAAACGACAAAAAAAAAACGCTAAACATAGCGGTAAAATCGATAACTTCGCAACACTGACCAAGAGACGACACCCCAATTGTCACAAATAGGTAATAATAATAATGATGATGATAATAATGATAATAGGTAAGATATTTATTAATTACACGCCAGGGGACGCACGGGCAGAACCAATAAAGAGACCATCAAATTTGGTAGGCACCCTTCAACGTTTAAAAGGATGCTGAACCGAAATTCGGATTTCAAAAAATAAGCTTGCAGAAGTGTTCAACAGGGCGCCATAAAGCGCGAAACATCACTCATATAGCCACAGTTCGAACGGATGGCCGTATTTCTGGAAAATAAAGGAGCGAATGAGGGAGAATGTTGACGTCATCTTATCGCAGAGGACTTGAGAAGGAGGAGAAATGGCCTCGCTCCCTTTCCTCTCCGCGCCTTCGCGGAGTTAAAGCGAAAAGAGGAGGGAATGAGAATCGCGAGGTCACGCGTCTTTTCGGCCTTGGGAGAGCGTGCTCTTCTTTTACAAAAGTATGACGATCCGTTCGAGATACCGCTTTGTGAGTGACGTTTTGGGATTTGTGGCGTCCCGCCTTTCGATCGTGCGTTGTTTTCTGAAATTCGATTTTCGGTTCGGCTGCTCTGGTCTACACCTGCTTTTCTATACAAAGAAACTGGCAGACTGGGATCGAAAATTATCCTGAATCGGCATCGGATTCTCGAGCACCTCGAGCTAACTGTGTACAAACTCGTCCCCCCATAAATACTAGAGCTTCGTTTCCCATTAGGTCGAATCGCAACCACCGCCACGATCTAATGGAGCCACCCAAGCAGCGGCCAAAGTCATCGTCATAGCGCGCGCGTTTTCTTTTTGCCTTTTCTATCATCGGCCAAACCAAATTATGCGCAGTAGAAACGTAGGGTCACGGCGCGTTCGCTATGCATGATTGGCTGGGCCGCTGATTGTTGACGCACACACAGGGTTGTAAAAGTTACTTCAAAAATGTACCTAAGATACAGTTACAGTTACTCATACGACAAGGTACCTTGGTACGTACCTAAGTACTTGCTTAAAGATGTACCTAGGTACAGGTACAGTTACTTCAAAGATACTCTACTTATTTCCCCCAAATTGGTCAGGATGTATTGGGAGTAAAGCTTTTTATACTGAGGATACACACAAAAACGAGTTTGATAAACGTGCTTTATTGGCGTAAATGCGATGTCCACATCAGAATTAAGTTCTCACGTGCCTTATTCCTATGCGCTCCAATTGGTCCGCCGAGGCCACAGCTTCCAGTGTTTACAATGTTAGGCGAAAAGCGCCGAAACTCTCTTGTAGATGCCGCAGAGACGATGCTGATGTCGACGGGCCGAGAAGACGTCAGCCGCATGAAGAAACGCATGAGTGGAGTGCATATGCACCTAACCTTTGCAACAACAAACAAAATGCTTCAAGCTTTTTTTTTTTTTTTTTCGGAACTTTCTTACTTTTGATAACTGCAATATTTAAGTCCGATTTATGAGGTGGAAACTTTATTATATATGCGATGTTCGATTGCTGTACGATTGTAATTTAATTTATTTTCAATTATATTTTATGTTATATTTATGGCAGAAGAGAGCCGCCACCAGGACAAGATGCAGGCAACAGAAACTACGTACATCTTTGAAGTTATCTCCCCCCTTTAATAGGTATACACCAACTCAACTCTCCTTCGTCACACCGTGGTGGTGGCGCGTCGGTCGCACTTCCGGTCTGGGGTGGTGGGCAGAAGTCGCGGTGCGAGACATGCATTCTCGCGTTCTTTTGGGAGAAACCAGACAAAAAACCTGCCTTTTTGTCGAAATGCTGCGACGGGGCTGTACCAAGAGGGTCCAGAAAGGTTTGAAGATCAGTTTTCATGTGTTTCTGCCCCCTCCGTTTGTCTGAGAACGTGGATAGTGGCCGTGAAAAGGTCAAACCAGACGCCGTCGAACTACGATTGCTTGTGCGGGCAACACTTTGTGGTCGCCAGATGTATTTGTTTTGTTCCAACATGAACGAGACAAAACCGCCAAGGTGTCCGACCACCCGCGGGTTCAGTGCGTCTTCAAATTCACACGGCCGCCTGATCGTCTGCTCTTTCGAACTTGTCTGCTTTTTGTCGTCTGCTCGTTCAAACAAAAGCGGCTCGTAGACCAAACTTTGACCCGGTGATTGCAAGAAGCTGTAATCGCAGGCCTCAAAAGACTTAAGTTGGCTCGGTGTAAACAGTTGATACAAGATATTGATCATAGGTACCAATGGAAATCACCGACTTGTTAGGCTTGGTCTGTTCCCGCTTCCGATTTTCAGCATCGACGTCGATCATCGCTGCTACCTTCTACACTTTTGCAACACGAGCGACGTTGCGACCGAAAAGAGCTAGAAGAATATTCATCATGGCTTTGGCGTCCATTCTGCGGCGTTCATACGAATGAATCGCAGCACTTCAAATTATTTACGCAATGTTTAGCGGTGTAACGAACCTTGATAATTTCGCTCAGGCGATTAAAGTGGTAAGACATATGGGGACGTAAAATCGACATTTCTAACGCGAAAAGAGTATGCAGACTCACACAGACGCCGACAGCGTGACATTCCAATGGTTTGTTGACGCGGGACGCGGTGCCTCCTGCCCGCACTCCATTGCGCATCTGTTTGAACTATCGTCTGCTCTGTCAAACTTGTCTGCTTTTTGTCGTCAGCTCGTTCAAACGACAGCAGCCCGTAAACGAAACGTTGACCCGGTAATTGCGATAAGAAGTAAGTGCAGGCCTCAAAACACTTTTGAAGGTTGGTTGGGGTAAGTAGGCTAAGTGTAAACAGTAGATACAAGATGTTGATCATGTTACCAGTGGCAGTGGCCGTCACCGATTTGTAATGCCCGATTCTACTTGCGGTTTTCAGTATCGACGTCCACCATCTCAGCTACGGTCCACGCTTTTGCAGCCCGAGCGACGTCGCGACTGAAAATAGCGAGATAAATCTCATCGTGGGAGTCAGGCTTTAGCGCCCATTCTGCGTAGTCCACGTGAAATGAATCGCCGCACATCACATTATTCACGCAAAATTTCGCGGTGTAACGAGCCTCGTTAATTTTGCTGAAGCCGCTCAAGTAGTTAAACATTGTTAAGAGGATGTAGAGTCAACAATTCGAACGCGAAAAAGTGCACGGGGACTCACACCGACGCCGACAACAACGCAATTGAATGGTTTGTTTATGGGCGACGGCGAGCTTTTTGCCCACCGTCCACCGCGCATGCGCGGCGCCGGTGGCGTCCGCTAGGGGCGCTCCGGTTTGTTTGTAAACATGAGTTGGTGTATAATGTTAGCTTCAAATAGGCAATGAAGCCAATTTCGTTTGAGATTAAGGTAGCAGGTCGCTACTTTCCCTAAATGGAGTTCCGAAGCCTTTCAATAAGTTGGTGTCGCTAGAACGGCATCGCTAATCCACTGTTCGCTCAAATGAACACCGCCACTCGCTAAAGTGTCGCTCGATAAAATATCATGGGCGGGGCTTCGTTCGCTAAAACGTCGTTCGATCAAGTCAGTGCCTCCCAGGTCGTACCCAAATAAATGTTAATCACGGCACATGGTAGTGTGTTAATACTTCATGCACAGTGGTGAGTTGGGCTAGTTGGTTTTGCATACTCAAAGGGTAAAACAGCGTAAAAAGACACGGACAGGTAAGATGTACACATACGGAGCGGTTCAGCGCTCCGAGTGAGTACATCTTCCATGTCCGTGTCTTTCTGCGCTGTCTTACCCTTTTATAATACTTCAAGAGTTTTAGTTTTTACCAGCTTGTCGAAGTGAACAAAAAATTACCTGTAAAAAGTAACTTCACTCAGTTACAAGTTACTGGAAAATGTACCTAAGATACAGATATAGATACCGAGAAATGAAAGTACCTAGGTTTGTGCCTCGGGTACAAAAAAAGTACCTAGCTACCGATTTCCAGTTACCTTCACCTAGGTACTTCACAACCCTGCGCACACATACTACGATCACCTAGAAAATTCCCTTTTGGCCATTCTCGATTGGCTCCCTCCAGTCGTGGCGTCGGCTGTGGTAGGGCTCGGAGTAAAATGGTGTATCCGTAACGTATTTTTAGGACGATAGTGCGCGCCCGGTGTATTGGCGGCGTGCGCGAACTACAGGGGGCGCTTTTCTAGCCATCATCATCATCGTTTATGACGTCACCGGTAGGACAGACTGGGACAGACCTCGCAGATCTTGGGTCACTCGGCTCGTCAGCTCGCTTCATGCTCTGTTTGGGTAACGCGCCCGGCAAAGCATCTTTCACGCGTTCTGTTTTTTTCCGTGGAGTGATATTTGTTGTAAGACATTTGACCAAAGCTTGAAACCGTGGCACGCACAGTCGTGCTAAAAAAACACTTTTGGCGCTGTAGTATCGAAGTGCTCGGATGGTGGTGAGTTGTTTTCTACCAGTACAAAAAGCTAGATGATGAAAATTGAATATACAGCGCTTTATCCCACTACAACGTCCACCACGGCGAATAGAATGTACTTTTTTATTAATATTATTATTATGATTCGGAAAAAATAAAACAGAGAAAGTAATGTCTCACCAAAGTGAAAATAGGAGAGTGAAATTCAAAAAACCTCTCGCGTGTGTAAACACTTCTGTGAAAGCGACTCCGTGTACCCTGTTGGTTCCAATGTGTTCTGTGAGTGATGGTCCTTTATTAGTTTCAAGATGTTTTATTTATTTTTAATTTTTTTTTAATTTTGCAAACTAGTAAACAAACATTTCCTCGAAATAACTGGCAGTAGCGGTGGCTGCCTCCGGTGTCGGCTCAACTAAATATCTGCTTATTCACCCGGTCTACGTGAAACGTTCGAGATTCCCTCGCCATTGAAGTCTTAAATATAATAAGTCGGTGACACTTCAGCGTCCCAAAAGAGGAAATACACCAATAAGTTACTATCGTTTGTATGTTTAATTTTGCGAACCCAAATACTCATAATACTCAATGTACTTCTCAACGAGTGATTTTAAGTTTGTAAATGGTTCTTAGCAAAAACTGAATAGAACAAATTAATCAATCGCCTCAATTTGCCGGGGTGTGTTTTGACAATTTAAGTATTTATGAAAATGCCCGCTTTTCTTTCGAGCACAAGTCGTGGTGTGACAAACTTCTTTGCCGCGTATTCGATTCGGGAGGAGCTAAGCGTCAGTTCCTGACCAGCTTTTGCTCGGCAGCAGCTGTCGAGCCACACTTGGATAGAAGCGTCGGTATCGGCAAAAAAAAAAAAAAAAAAAGTGTGCGGCGCTTTGCAGCACAACTGTGCGCGCGTGCACAGCTGAGAAGACAAAACGTCCTTTACTCTGGTAAATGCAAAACCTTTTTTTACAAAAACCTCCACAGACACAAAAAAAAACAAAAAACAAAAAAAACAACAGAGAGGCTGTGAGTAGCCCTGACGCACGCCGCGCAATGTGAAGCTTCAAACCCGCTTTTGACGTTTTAAAGATTTTTTTTTAATATAAAAAGCAACTTCGATGCCTCTAGTTATTCATTTGGAAGATCTCTCACAAAAAACGTTATACACGTTTTTTTTTTTTTTTTTTTTTTTATTAAATAGACCGTTTTTAATCGGCACAGATGCGAACTAACACTGCTACTCCGTGCTTTGACATGGCGCGTCGTCTGCTCGCATCCTAACAACTCCGTCACAGGAGGGCGGCCGCGAGGTGGCGCCACCAAAACAGCTCGTCCCCAATAAAAAGCAAATTTCGATGGAAACCGACTTTGAAGATTCCATCGCAAAGCTGTTAACATAACGAGAGCTTAAAGTGATATCCTTTAGGTGTGCAATTTGTAATAATTATGTGGGTCAATTTGTTCAATTTGTTTATTTGTTTAGAGGACCAAGGTTGTGCATTGTTGTCATTGCTTGTTCGAACATCAGTGTCTGCTACATTGACAATTTCTTATGCTTGCGTACTTTTTTTATGTGTCATCACAACGATGGATACTCTCCCTGTAATAGCCCTCAAGAGAGGGCTGACAGTATTTTCAAATAAATTATTATTTTTTTTTCTGAGGTAGTTAGGACTTGGAAATTATCACACGCAGCACACCTCGACAAATTCCCGCTTTGTTGCCGCACGAAGAAGCTCGTAGCAGACATATTTCATTATTAACCTAGTTTCTCAATCACAAAATTGACCACGTCTCGTCATAATGAACTGTAAAATTGCAACTTTTATGACGTAGACGCGTAGCTCATACGCCACGCAAAACATACAGTATTCGCTGTAGGTATGATGATAGCATTATCGGAGGACACGTCTCAAGCACCTTGGAAGCACGTTTGCTTCATACGTATATGTCGACAGACAGTTTTGGTATGACCAATGTGGCCGTCATACAAGGAAGGAACACGCTTCAAACACTGTCTGCACACTGTTCTTTGTAAGATGTACAGGGTGTCTCAAATAGCGGCCAGACTCTTTAAATCGACCTCGAAAATCGGTGTCGTAACCTGTCGCGCTACGATTTTGTGCAGCGTTGCCCACAGGTGGTGCATTTTTTCTATAAAATTTACAAAAAGCAAACTTATTTGAGAAAAAAGTAAAAAAAAAGGCTTAAAGGGATACTGAGGCGAAATTTCGAGCTCACAAAACAGGGCTGGAGCGATAGGCGGGACGCCGCAGAACCCAAAAGCACCACTCGTACAGTGATATCTCTAACGGATGGCGGTATTTTCGGAGAAAAAAAAAAGAATGCGCGATTGAACATGGCCGACGAGCATGTGACGTCATGATTCTCGTTCCCTCTCCTCCTCGCATCGTCCGGAAGCCAAAGCGAGGAGGAGAAAACCCCGCTTCCCCTCATTCTCAACTGCTCTAGGAGGATCGTGACGTCATAGCCCTCGCTTGATCGCGCCCTTCTTTCCCAAAGTACGGCCATCTGTTTGAGGTGTCAACGCATGAGAGATGTTTTGGAGTTCGTAGCGTCCCGTTCAAAGCTTTTGAGGTCTTATCTAGCGAAATTCAAATTTCGGTTCAGTTTCCCTTTAACTCCTATGGAAACGCAGCGAAGCCACCGGTCATCAACAATAGGGCGCCCTATTGTTTGCAGACCGGTGGCTTCGCTGTGTTTCCATAAAAGATAAGCCTTTACCTTTTTTTTTTTTTTTTTACTTTTTCCTGAGTGAGATTTGCTCTTTGCAAATTTTATAGAAAAATGCAGTACCTGAGGGCAACGCTGCAAAAGCATCGTTAAGAAACCGATTTTTGCGGTCGATTTAAAGAGCCTGGCCGCTATTTGAGACACCCTGTATTAGCAGTGTCACCGCGGCTTTAGGCACGCATGGTCCTCTGACTAGCGGGAAAGAATTCATTCGGGACCGTCATCACACTTACCCGGCAATGACCCGAGAGTAGCTTCCGCCGCGTTCAAGTCAATGTCGGCCACGATGACCCGACTCCCTTCACGGGCGAGGGCGTGGCAGACGCATCTTCCAATGCCGCTGCCACCTCCCGTCACCAGAACGAGCCGGCCCTCGAAGAATCTCGAAGCCATGACTTTCAGGAAAGTCTGGAAAACTGAGGCTGTGGCAAAAAAAAAAATGGCAAACGGGGAGGACGAGGCGGCTAACTGGATCGCCTCTGCTCGAATCTGGGGCTATCACGTGAGTTTTTGCGTGTACGAGTAAACGCAGGTGCGCGGCAGGATGTTCTGCTCCAACGGAACAGCGGCTCACTATAAGCATCATAATGTTTTCCCCTCTTTTTCTTTTTTATTCAGGCCGTAGTGATAAGTTATTTCGCTTTGCTCGGCAAACATTTTATACTCTCGGTACTGCAGATGACGCACTTTTTTCGGCGACAAACTTCACGAACAGTTTATTTTTGCGGGCACTTTAATGGGCGGCCGTTATAGCAAGTTCGGCATCTTGGGCTTTTATTTAAGTTTGTGGCTGTAAAGACGTGGTCACCCTGCTCGTACATCATGCAAAAGACACAACGTTTGCCTGCAGGCATGATAACAGAATTATCGGACAACACGAGTGAAGCATGGTCGAAGCACGTTTGCTTTTTACGTACTTCGAACATGTATGCATGCAGCTTTTGTACGACCAATGTTACAGGGCCGTCATACAAGCAAGCAACATGCTTCAGACGGTGTCTGCGGACTGTCTTTTGTACAATATATTAGTGGAGGGAGCGCGGCTTTAAAGCGATACGACACAAGCTAAGCGTGACGTATCACGCGCTTACATCACAGCGCAGGATGTTTCTCCGGGGTTAAACTCCAGGTGTGCAAGCTGTGGCTCGAATCGAATGGCACTGCGTCATTCGTAGCCTTTCCAGAGCCATTTCTGCGAGACCAAGGCATCAACAAGAACCGTTGTTGCGGATGAGGCGTTAGGTCTTTGAGTTACAGCACGGAAAGCCTAACGGGTACAGTAATTTAGCTAGTCTCTCGCGGTATTTCGTATAAAATTACGTCAATCGTTGATTTTGATTGAAATTAGTCAAGTTTTAGAATTTTGTTTATACCTGACCCGCAAGTGAAGAAAGCACTTTTGTGGTTCAGTTGTAATTACGGCCAAGGAAAAAACAATCCCCTCTCTCCGTGCTGCCAGTATTCCGACTCTGCTCAATGGCCCCCTCTTGAGCGACTAACGGGGTGTCGGATAGCAGGTTAGGAACGTCCATCTGTTATCACCAATATTAGTGAAAGCAAAACAATCCTTTCATGTCTCTTTGATTGTAAACTAGAGACTTATCGTGTGCCATTGTTCTATGACAATCCTCAATCGAATGAACTTTTATATGCTACCAAATAAATGTAGCAGTTTTACAGCTAAGCTGTGATGCGCTAAGATTTGGGAAAAGTGCGTCCGCGGGTGATGACAGAAAACTACACATTGGTCGTGGCAAGTATGAATAAATAAAAATAAAAAGAGGGGTCCAACCAGCGTGAGTCAGCCTTCCTTAGCATTATTAGATACTGAGGTTCTGATCCCTTGTTATCGTCTCGAGGCATTGTCCTCGAGGTCGCCCTAAAAGTCGTCCTTGAGGTTGTCCGAGAGGTCATCCTAGGCGTCGTCCTCGAGGTTGTCCAGAAGTCGCCCTTCAGGTCGTCAGAAGTCGTAAAAATAACAGCTTCGCTGGTCCTCCATCTTCACGTAAAATGGAAGTGCTCTATAAGTTTGTTTCTTTTTTAAACCAGTTACAAACGAGTCTGGCATTTCGGACGTAGTCGAGCACGAAGACGTGTGTGCGTGCTTTCTTACACAACTTCAGGCTACAACGTGAATAAACAAGTGTACAGGCGAATCGCGACAGTTCCCAGCCGGCTTTTACTTTAATATTGCCTTCAGGGTTAGCCACCATGCATAAGACGAGCGCACTCTAAATAGCAACGTCTGCCTTCAGGCGTAGCGGCGCGGCGCCCGCTTGCCTCCTTCACGAAATAACAAAACGCTGCACGTATATCAGTGCCTCGCAGCCTACACGAGAGCGGCCGAGGCGAGCGGGAAACCCGTACCCCCTCTCTTGTTATTCGGCCACAGAGCAGCATTTAAACGGCAAAAGACGACGCCAAGCCGCCGCGAAGCGAGCCGAAGCTGAAGAGCGCAGATAAATCAATAGGCACCATTTTCTGCTTTTCCATCACTCGTAGAACCAGCTGTACAAACTAACAGCGCCATTCCGAAGCGAGGGTCGGCTCAACTTTACCGGAAATGAACGGAAATGTCACATGTCCCGCCCTTCCTCGACGTAACCCCGGAAACCCTCATCGAACCCATGACCTCTCAGATACCTCGTGCCTTGCCAAACTCACGAACTCACCAAACTCACAAACTCACCCCTCTCGCCAAACTCATGAACTCAGTGAACTCATCGAACTCACGAAATCCCCGAACTCACGCCCCTCACTCAAGCCTGTAACTTACGAGTTTTTTTAGGCTTACAAACTCACTAACCCTCATCTCACGCCAGATCGGCGAAGGTGAGTGAGTGCACTCATGAGCGAGTTTTGCCGAGGATAGGGCTCTGGCACCGTTCGACGCAGGCGAGAGAGCGGTGTACGCCGCGGACATGGTGACAGAAGTGTCGGCAGACACGGCTCAATCAGGTTCAAAGCATGTTCGCTTCATACACTAGGCTCAGAATATATGTCTGCAGACAAGATTAGTATGACCGATGAGGAGCGCCCATACAGGGAAGAAACAAGCCTCAGACACATTGCCTGCAGATTGCCTTATAAGCACTGCGACCGCGGCTTTAGAGTTTCGATTTCTGTGATTCGCACTGTTCTTGCGAGTTGTCTTCACATCGCATCGGTCACCGAGCGTGTTAAAGCACGTGGAGCGAAAGCTCGCGCTGTAGAACTCGGTCATCCTGGGTATTAGTGCCCACTCCCCCCTAGGGTGCCTTCATGTGCCCTTTGCTTAGGGGTGATGACATCTGGCCATTTTGTTTCGAACGCTTATTTTTATTTTTGGTTCTCAAGCAAGTGAAAGAGCGTGTTTCTGGACGCGCTCGTGGCGCTGACCGTGCTACGGTGACGTTTTGTTTCCTGCGATTTCTTTGTATTTTCCCTTGGAGCGCGTGCTGTCGGCATCAGGTACTACAAACGATGTCATCACCCTAAACAGAAGAACATTAAGGCATCCTACTCCCGCCCGTTTCGATATGTGCGAGCTTCGTACTGGCGTGCGGTCGTGTGTCACTACTACGTGATGCAGGTTCAAGACCCCACGCTAGCAGTGGTACTGCACTGGCTAAACTACACATCTACAGCTGAGACACCAGACGCCGGTTGAGGCCGACTGGTTTTTGGCTGTCTAATCATACACAGAACACAAACATTGATCGTAAACATTTTAGGGCGATTTTGGGGTTGCTGCCTTGGGCAGAATTGGAAGCAAGTCAGTGCAAGTTGGAATTGTTTCGCTCGATATACGAGGTAATGTACTTGTTCCTAGTGCACTAACCAAAGTGAGCGCTTGCAGGAACTAGATCACTCATGGCCTATTATTATTCTCAAGTAAAGATTTTTTTTTTCTTACAGCGGGGCTGTTTGGCTAGTTTTCCCAGTTTCCTGTCTGTGGGCAAATAAATCTCGACACAACGCTCTGAACAGCTACAGCCATCTATGAGCGACGGCGGCAACCAGATAACCGGCTTGCCAGTTGTCTGGTTGCCGCTGTAGCTTATAGATGGCGGCGCATAGTACAGCCCCGCTGCACTTCCTTCTTCACCAAAGTGGAAAGGCTTATTTTTTTGCTAACACAATTTGTTTTGTAACTGTAATATATATATATATATATATATATATATATATGAATATATATATATATATATATATATATATATATATATATATATATTGGGAGGCCCAGAGTTCAAATCCTGGCTCCGCCGTTTTTTGGCTTTCGGCGGGTTCCTGAAAAACTTGGATTCTTTAATTCATTGGATTAAGTACGGTTCATTCATCTGCACATATTCGCTCATATCCTCCTCGGAGACCACGTACGATGACGTGAAGTGCCCGTGTTGTATATATATATATATATATATATATATATATATATATTCTTCTCAATTTTATACCCACGCCTTCGGCCTCCCGCCACCATGCCCGTTATATATATATATATATATATATATATATATATATATATATATAGTTGTGCTGGCAACCTGGGGTGACTGTAGTGCGCTCCCCTTCTTGAGCTTATTGTGAGTCCCGGCATAAGGGCCCGTTCACACTTGCGACAGTCGCTGGAGCGACCAGCGACTAGCGACTAATTTTTGGTCGCAGAGCGACCAAAACAGGTCGCTAGCGACCGGTATGGGGCAATTGCTTCCTGACCGATTTTTCAAGTCACAAAAACGAGTCGCTGGACGGCGGTGCCAATCACAGCCTCGTCGGAAGTGATGCGTGCGTTCGTTTACATCCGGCACTGCTTCCCGCGGGAAATCGCGACGCGCGCACCGGAGCCGCTCCAGTTTACAGGCAACATCGCTGAAAACTGGAGACGATTCCACCAGCGGCTGGAAATCGTCATGGAAGCGACGGAAACACCTACTAAAAGGAAGGATGGACAAAAAAATTGCGTCGTTCCTCCATGTCATCAGAAAAAAAAAAAAAAAAACGCAGTGGAAGTCTACGACACCTTCAAGCTGGAAGCAGGGCAAACCCACACAGCGTTCGTAGAGAAATTTTCAGGCTACTGCTCTCTTAAGAAAAACTAAACTTATGAGCGTTACGTATTGAGGATGTGGGAACAAGCAAAAGGTGAGCATTTTGAGCAATTCTACTGAGACCTGTTGTTGAAAGCAATTTTCGATCTTCAAGCCAGTGAACCTCTTGGCCTCGTGAATTGTGTTTCTGAAATTTTCTGTGACAACTTGAGTGTAATGGCCTCCGACTTCCCCAATGTCTTCCGAGGCTTGGGTTGTACAAAGCAGGCACGCCATATATGGTGCTAAATCTGCGCTTACAGCGCTAATACTTCATACAAGGGAATGCCCACATAGTACAGACACTGTCTGATGTGGTCCTGTCATACAAGCACTGGTTGCAGACATGTTCTAAGCATTCGTATGTATGAAGCAAAAATGCTTGAACCATACTTGAGTCCTGTCCGCGGAAAATTTTGTCATTATGTTTGCAGTGAACACAGCATATTTTGTATAGTGTATGAGCAGGTGCAAGCACCCCCACAACTTTATGAGAGCCGCTGGAACAAGAGCTGCTGAAACAATGGCACTATTGCCGTCGTTTTCGTTCTTGTAGCTCCCCGATTACTTCGGCTTAAAAAAAAGGCCGTGCGGCTGAGGTCGCACGAACGTGTCAATGCGGTTCATTCGTTACCAAATGTGGTCCTCAAAAAAAAAAAAAAAAAAAAAAAAAGAAACTGAAATATTTGTATATTTTTGTCCGTAACATCGTTTGGCTCCCGTACTGCGCTTGCGATCTTCGTAACCTCGGAAAAATTTCCCCGCTAAGTTTAGAAGAAAAAAATACCCCGCTAAATTTAGCAGAAAAAATGTTCCCGCTAAATTTAGCGGAAAAATTTCCCGACAAATTTAGCTGGAAAATTTTTAGCCTCGTGACGTCACACATGACCCTTCCCTCCGTACCGTCCCCCCCTCCTCCTCAAGAGCGGCGATCTGATTCGGCGTTACAGAGAATTGTAAACGTCTTCCTTTTTTTTTTCTTTTAGGCTATCAACATGATTTTTGCGAGCAGGGTCCCACACAGTGCAGACACAATTTACGATTGGGTGCTTTTGACGCCTGATGCTTACGTTTAGACCCTCAGCCACTATCTAATGCGCTTCTGATGAGCCCAAAACGGTGAATATTTGACGCACATCTCCGAGAGATTTGGGAGTAAAAAGTAGTAAGTAGAGACAGCGAATATTACCTCCATGAATTCTGTTGCAACCCAAGAAAAGGAAGAGACGGACCTCTTCCACGTGGAGGAACTTTAAATTATGAATAATTTGTACACTCTCGAGAAATGTAAGCATGCCCAATCTATCTATTGCCGTGGTCTGCATCATCATTTCATAGGCAGCACATGAAGTCGGTCAGCTGCTCTAGACGAGGGTGTAGTAGTCTGTACAATTTTCGCACAGTGCATATTGCAGCCTAAAGTGCTTCCTCGAGGGCTTGTGCACATATCCAGCTGATTTTTCGTTTTTGTCCGTGACCGTCTTTGCATGGCTAATCAGAAGTATTCTGAGGAACCGTTGCCAAAACAACAACCTACGAAGCTCGAACACCAGCGCAAAGCAGCTCAAAGGAACTCTCCGAGTGGGGTGAAGTGGGGCGAGGTGGTTGCGCCCCTGGTGGCAAGCAAGTGAACTACATACGGAGAAAAAATGCCATTGACTCCCGGGCGATTGCAAAGGCCGTAAGAAGAGAAAGAGAGCGCGCGCTTCCAGTCCGGCCGTGGTTAAACATCATTTAAAACCCGATAGGACAGAACAAACAGATCCCCAGCCTTGTACTTTCGTCAAGCAATGTCAAACCACAAGCTTCGACCATTGTGAACAACAAACGCCCGAAATAAATTGTTAATTCCAAATGCCTTGTCAAAGCCCCAGATCGTTTCGTGCGTCCTCGAGCAAAGCAGGTGCCGCTCGCGGTATGCCTCGCTGCCTTCTCTTGGGAAGTCGCGCTCCGTTTGTTGGGAAAGTACACAATTTAGGAAACTCGCGCCATTCTCCAACTGGCCATGCTTCTGCTTAGCAATCATCTGGGCCTTTTCGCATAACAATTCGCAAAAGCTTGGACTATTCGGGTGTTTCGGAAAACTTCTCCTTGAAAGGAATGAGCGAGAATAGGTCAACTATACTCGGCGACAACTTTTCTTGGCATGCATTGGATGGTACAGGCACGCGTTCCCTCTCCCATTTTGAGTGCTGAATAAAGCCTGTGCGCGAGCCCTCCTCCTCTCCACTGCATTGGCAAAAAAGTTATCGCCAAGTATAGTGCTCTCGGGAGAATAGAATTAGATTGCGTCAGAGGCGGAAGGGAGACGTTTCACGCGACGACTCCTTATAAGAACGAGCTGCCATTGCCCGACTTAACAAAATGACACGGACTACAACTTCTAAATCAGGAAGGCGGAAACATATCACCCTTTAAGTAAGAACCTTCACCGTTGAATGAACAGCGAAACCGGTGAGTCGACTGTCTTTCTGAGTCACATCTAAAAAGCTATTCATCATATTTAAAACTTATGTTGCGTGCTCCAGCAAAGTCACTGCTCAGTATGGTTCACTTTGAGGCACATAAGGTTGTTGCGTTGTAAACAGGAAGATCTGAGTTTTGGTAAATATAGACCAACTCAGCCCTTTGACGTGACATCACTGCGGTGGCGCTGCTGTCGGCACTGCGCTATTAACTGTATAATAGGCAAAGGCAAGAGAAATGCATCTGTACTGAAAAATAGAGCACTTTGGAACTACAACAGGCATGAGGTGGTGAGAGAGATTTGGAAACGGGGTCATGGTGGCTAGCTTGACTTTTGGAAACGCAGTGCTATGCATGAAATCCGAAGTTCATGCAAGACTACAAATAAAACAGCGCGGAGTAGGTAGGCTGGCTTTGGGGGGCACATTGCAAAACGCCAAACCAGGGAGTACAAGGAGAGATGGGATGGGCGTCGTTTGAGAGCAGGGAAGCGGTGAGCAAGATAGAATTTCAGGATCGGTTGAGGCAAATGGATGGGGACCAATGGGCACGAAAGGTTTTCAGCAATTTCTACATGAGGAGTATAGACAGAAAGTGGAGACAGCGCACTAGGAAATGAAGAGGAAAATCTTTAGGCTATAGTGGAGTTACGGAAGAGCAGGTCTCAGTTAAGAAGAAAGCTAAGGCCACAGAAAGAGATCGGTGGCTAGAGGGAATGCAGACAAAGACGGCTCTGGAAAGCTATATATTAAACAAAACAGTTATTGCCAAAGAAAGCATTTATGGCAATTCTAGGGGAAGCTCATTGTTGTTTGAGGCAAGGACAGGTGTTTTGCGAACCAGAACATACCAAGCGAAGTAGCAGAAAATGGATACAGTGTGCACTGCTTGTGGAGAGGAGGACGAGACGGCTGAGCACTTAATACTCTACTGTAAAGGGCTTTACCCTATGCCTACCGAAGACAACATAGATTTAATAAAGTCATTAAGTTTTAGAGACAGCGAAGGAAAAGTGGATTTCAAGACAGTAGAGATTACCAAGTAAAGATTAAGTGAATGATGGCAGAAAGCGAGAAAAAACTAGGTATTTTCTTATTCACTGATGGCAAGGAGGTTTTATAGCGTCACTTTCTTTTAAGTGCGGAGTGAATATAGTTTTCACAATTAAATGTTCTAAGCTTAAATGGTAAAACAAAATGGCTAGGTGGCGTAAGCTACTGCCCGATCCAAAGGGCTCAGCCGGATTCATCCATCCATCCATCCGTATGCGCAGCGCCTCGCTTCTCCCGGTTCTGGTTCCTGCACACGCGTTGGGGGGGGGGGGGGGGGGGGCACACGAGGGCTTGTTTTGTAAACACTGTGTTCGTGTATACGGTAAATAAAATGAGCGTGAATTACTGCTTCAAGGTATTTAAAAGTAATTTCAAAATAATTTTATAGCTTTCGGAAAGTAATTATATTGTAATGTCATTACATTTCGTCTGCAGTAATTCGTAATGTAATTTAATCACATTTTTTTGCAGTTTTCAGAAAAGTAATTAGTGATGTAATTTAATTACTTTTTGAAAGCAATTTTTCCATCTCTGTTTACAACCCTTACCCATGTGCGCCTGCTAGCCGACCGCCACACGTACACGCTATATTGAAGAAAAAATCACACAGGACAAACAATAACAAACAAAAAAGAAACCAGAACACAAAACAACAGTTCACATGACGACACTTCAAGTGGGCCTCGACGTAGCATCCAGGTCCATAACATCATTAATCTGCGCAGCCCATGTGCAGTCAGATGACAAAGTGATTCCAAGAAATTTTACTTCATTCTCATTCGCTACCAGCTCATTGTTCAGACTGTACTTAGTTTGCATTATTTTTCTTACGAGTGGAACTGACACGAACACATTTTTTACTTTAAGTTGCATTCCCCACTCATTGCACCAGTGTTCAATTTTACCTAGATCAGCCTGCAGCTGCCCAAAACCCTCCTCATTTTTTATACATTTGTAAACGACGCAATCATCGGCAAACAATCTTAATTGGGATGTAATATCAATATTAAAAGGATACTTCAACGAAATTTGAAATATTCCCGTTGTGTTCAAAAATAGGTGGAATATGATCCACAATATCCGTAAATGACAATCGCACGTTTGTATTTTGAGCCTGGTGGCTGTATTTTTCGTTATAAACGGCCCACTCTGGCAAGCGCTCGGAGAAGGCCCAGCGGAGACCACGTGACATCCAACGCAATCGTGACGTAAGTCGTCTCAGGACGAGCAAAGCTACGGCGAGGCTGACGTCGAGAGGATGGCCTAGTCGTTCCAGCCACCGAAGCGGCTGCTTTTGTACGAATTTTGAGTGACGGGTTAATCTTCTATAATCTTGTAGGGGGATAATAGCGACTTCTGCGACACACAAAAGGCATTCTCGGGAAGAGGGGAGTTCCTCCTGCTCCTCTTCTCTCGTCGTGGCCGGAGGCGAGACAACCTCCGTCACTAGCTGTCAAGGTTCCTGGACGGGCATTACAAGCGAGGCGTTAGCGACATCCACCAGGTGCTCTTTGCTAATCGTTTAATTCGTTCTAAAATTCCTTTTCGTGACTTTTTTGGCAAGATATTGGTATGTTCGATGTGATGCTGCTCCTTTGAACGCATATAGACAAAAAATGAGCGCCAAAATTTTGTTGTAGTATTCCTTTAATATCACTAATACATATTAGGAACAATAATGGCCTTAAAACCGACCCTTGTGGTACGAAGTGGGGCGTTTCACCATTTAAAACAACACATTGTTGATGGGAGAGCAAATAAGACTGTATCCATTTTTAAACGGTAGTGTCTATTTTGAGACTTTCTAATTTCTGAAGTAAAAACGAACGCGATACAGTGCCAAACTCTTTTCCGTGGTCAAGAAATACATAATCAACCTGATCCCCCCTATCGATAGACATAACAAGATCGTGTTAAAGAATTGTGAATAGACATAACAAGATCGTGTTAAAGAATTGTGAATAGACATAACAAGATCGTGTTAAAAAAAAAATTCCAGAATTTTTTTTTTTTTAAGACTTAGGTGCTGCATTATTTCGCTATACAAGATGTGCTCGAGCAATTTGCAACAAATGGATATTAAAGAACTTGGTCTGCAGTTTGTAACATCCTTCTTGGATCCCTTTTGTGCACTGGGATCACATAAGTTACTTGCCAGTCGTCCGGTCGTGCCCCCTCAAGCAATTACTTGAAATGAAAAATATTATAAAAAGATATGGGCAACCGTATCCGCACAATGCCTTAGTACCACAGGCGACGTTCTTGGGATTCCCACTTTTGGTGGCGCCCTGTTTTGCAGGTCCGTAGGCCAAGTTCCTTGATGGCATGATGTTTTGCTTCAGCCTGCGGTGTACAAAAACTGTTTTGAAAATCAAGGGATCGGGAGGTATTGGTTGCGAGAGCGCGCACACACTACGAATGCCAGCATGCATCCCAAGTAGCATGCAATTTTGTGCGAACATTCCCTGGGTGTTCTGAATGTTGAAGGAACGTTAAAACACCACTCGGAACGTTCTACAAACGTTCGTATGCGAACATTCCCTACAAGGTAAGCTGCTCACCATTCTACGAAAGTTCGTTGGTGAACATTCGTATGCACAATGTTCTCGTCTCGGAACGTTCCCTTTCAAACATTTGTACGCGCAACATTCTTGGAACGTTCGCTTGCGAACATCACTAGAATGTTCGCAAGCGAAGCCAACTTTACAAAGCTCTCACGCAACCTGTGGTTCGAAACACCATCCACTATATGCCAGTTGTGCCAAAAATATGCAAATTAAGTGGAGTTTCTGTAAACTTAGCATAATGGATCAATTGGCCGCGTTCAGTAGCGTTTCCCTTGCCTCCGAACGGAGGGATTCGGGTCAGAGCTCTTTGGATTTTTCTCGCAGGAAATCGTCACCACTTAGGAAATGACGTCATCTTTAGCTCCTTTGACTCTACGTGCACCGTCTCTGGACTCGGTGCTTCCGAGCTTGACTCCGAAGCCGCAACTGAACGCGCCGGTTTTCAAAACTTGATAATGAACTTGGCACTCACTGCGTATCTGGAGGGGCAGTTTTGAATGGACCAGATTTTTATGTCTGGGATTTGAAACTTTGAAAAAGGTATTTCCCACTTGAATGTGGGATACCGTGAGTATTTGTTCTTAAGCTCGGAGTGAGTAATCGGTTATGTGTACAGCACATTTTGAATGAAAGAAGTTGACAAGTGACAGGTAGGAGAACTGTACGTGCTCAGGCACGTACTAATGACAGACGCGGTATTAGTTCGTGGTTTAAAAGGCGCAAGCTTGTGCTTGCGCCTTTTAAAAAACTGTCTTGATTGCAAAATATCGAGTGTAAAAAGCTTTATCACATCCATGTATGTCGTGAGGCTTATGTTGCCTAAGCAAGTCGTAATTGTGGAATCTTTGTAAATAGTCCTCAGAGAGTGTTCCCTGAATGTAGCAAGATGTACCCACGCCACGTTCTGAGGAGATTAAAAGGATGTTCCTGCATAAATTTGCAACATTTCAAGAAAGTTACAGAAGTTCTTTGGATGTTCGAAGAACGTACTCAGAACCTTCTTAGGATATTTCAATGTTGATTGAACGCCCTGGTAATGTACTATATCGTTCTCAGAACGTTCTAAGGATGTCCCTTAGAAAACATTCCCCGAATGTAGCGATAAGTGCCTGCGCCACATTCTGACAACGTTGATAAAATGTGCTTACGTAAATTTGCAACATTCCAAGAGTGTTACCTATGTTCTTTTGAACATTCCCGGAATGTTATTAGAACGTTCTCGTGCTACGTGGGAGCGTTTTATATATCGTGGCGCATGTTCCAAGAAAAACAATCCTTTTTATTTTAACGTCCTGACAGGTTTAGTTTCTGAGAAGATAAATCTCAAAGAATCCGGAAAGGACGAAGAGGTTTCGACGATTCTCGTGTGTGGCGTTTTAAATCACTCTGTCGCCAAATAATTAAAAAAAAAAGCGTCTATAATCTTTATTGTCATACAAGTAGATAAAACGACATTCCAAGTACTATTTATTATTCCTCGCTCCAATCTTTGTAAAAATCCCTAAACATGCCTCTACGAACAACCGCAACCTAAACTGCGGAATTTATTTTAGTAGACCATATTTAGTATCGCTTTTAAAATAATACCACGTGTAGAAACTCTCATTTCCTTCCACATTATGCAAAGTTTGTGTCTTGATCATGTACGGGTACTGAGAAATAAATTATGAAACAAAGAAGGTTTTCACTTTATGTTCAATTTCAGCACGTTCTCTTCACACTTTTCTTTTAGCCAGCATACATTCCGTTGGTAAAAGGACAAAAGCTCACTGGACAAAAGCTCACCGGACAGAAGCTCACTGGACAAAAGCTAACGGGACAAAAGGTCACCTGTTTTTTCACACACCCGTACAAAAGCTCACTTAATTTTTTTATTATTATTCTTACTTTTTTTTTTTTTTGCTACCCGGGTGAAACACAAGCCGGAATAAAGTGTTGACGCGATGGAAATTGACCTTTTTCAGAGTTTGGCCACAACTGTTGCGCGCCCTTGCGGGAATCGCTCAAAACAGTATTGGTGGCTACGGGACCGTCGCTCCGTCGTCCGCGCCAGGGCCGGACCAGTCGTCGCTTCGCGTCCATCTCTGCTTCGAAAAGGCTGAGGACGATCCTGGAGGATGAACGAAAGCTATTGTATACGATACAGACGAGCTCGTTCGTTTTTTATACCTTCAAAGATGGATAGACCTCCGACGTCGCATCGGTTCCTATAGTCGACTTGAAGTCGCTCAATCGTCACTTCGGTGTTGCGTCGCGCAAGCAATTGAAGAATTAGTCGGCTTCCAAGGCAGAGTGTTTTGTAAGAAAAGTAATGGTGACCAGTTTCGATCCCGACCCAACTATTCAACTTGTGCGGAGCTTGTGAGCTCCCTTATGAGGCCCGGCCACTACAAACAGCTGATTTCGCTTTCCTTGAGCACCTAAGTTACTCAAACTTATTGCGTTCCGCCACTTCGCCGTCCTGTGTACCCCGCAAGCGCACGGGGCAACACCGTACCCAGGAACGTGTAAACAAATTCGGACGGGGTGAAATCTGGGCGGTCTCGATATCGCGAAGGCTTGCTTACACCGTCAAAAAGTACGAAACGGTATGGTGGAAACAATCTCGCTTTGAATTCAGCATATTTACGAACCCTGCAAACAGGGAGTTCACGGGTCCCCAACGCCAGGGTTCTGTCTCCGTTAGGCTTCAATCATTTCGTGCGCTTTAAATGTCTGTTTTTTTTTTTTTTTTTTTTTTTTTTTTTTTTTTAACGTGGCGATACGCAAATATGTGTAGCGTACTCTTGAAAAATGAAAAGCTTTATCCAGTTATTTACTTGAGTACCGGGTGTACGTCATGATTCTGTTGCACAAGCTCTCGTGCACACTTACTGTTTTTTTAGTTAAAAGCAGAATGTCTCGCCGTCAAGTTAAGGACCTGGCCACCTGATACGGGAGATTCGCCTAATAGACTTTTGAAACGGGGGCTTTTGTAAAACGGGGCTAAAAGAGCTGGGTGTTTGACATCGGGTGCTTTCGAGCACCACCCGCAAAAGGCTGCTCGAATTTTATCAAATTTTGCATTTTGACCATTTTTGCTGCTATTTGTGCAACCTACAGCTGTGCGGTGGTGAGGCATGACGACTTAATGAAGCCAAGCCGCAAGAATAGCGAAGGGAGTCAAGCCGAACCAGCGCTGCCTGAACGACTGAGAAGACGATCGAGCCTCCAAAAATGGCGCCGTTCCCTTTTCTCCTATCTGACAGAGTTGGCACATGCGCCCAGAAATATCTGAAAAAGGTCAATTGCACCATTTTTAGGAGAACTGGCATCCCATCCCATGCAAAGGTGTAGTCAGATAAGCCATAACAGGCAGAGGAGCAACGATTTGGGACCAAAGAAGCGAAGTCACCCTTCGGTAACCGCGCTTTTTCATTGTGCTTATGTAAAGCTAGACGCGCTTATAAAGGTTAGGCACAATGTCTCTTCATTACTAATGCATGGGTTTTCTTGGGGTTCAGGGTAATGTTTGAAGTGAATGGCTGAGAAAATTAAATTGTTTCCGTCATTGTACGCCGTAAATGACGGCGTAATCAATTATTACCTCAATGTGATGTGAAAGGGAAACTGAAGCAAAACTGTAATGTATACAAACCGTTGGGTTGCGAATTGGGCCTTTTGGACAAGTGCGGGACAGATGACCGATTTAGAAAGCTGTGCGGGTTTTTGGATAGGCTGGTGTTCTTTCTACCACAGCTTGTGCCCGAAGGACTAACCTATATCAGGGAAAAGTCTATCGGTGACATCGGCGACCTGCTGGAATACTTTGATTACACATATGTCAACGGCCCCTTCCGTTTTGCTTCTGCTCCTTCTGCGGCGGCACCCAGAGCGAAGTCTCCCCTTCGCCTGACTTTGCGCCGGCGACGACCAGAGTTTCCCCGGAGCGGTGGAATATGTACGACGCCACTCTTCAAGATAAAGACCGGACGATCAATACCTGCAAAGGATGGATTGCCGAGTTCCAGAAGCTTGTCGGCCACGCCCAATCAAGCGTCTGGAGGCTGATTGAATGCTTACAGAAAAATCCGGCGCTCGTTGCCACATGGCACTGACACAAGCCCGGATTGGTGAGCCCCCAATGAAGCAGGTGCGAGAAACCACTCTGCGACTGCAGAATCGCCTGAAAAAATATTTGCGAGGGGTTACAGGTACACCGAGATCTACCAAGACTGCTGGAGCTAGTAGGGGACTGCATGCCCTTCTAACCAATCGATAAATAAACTTGTTTCTACTCTAAGCAACAAACCACGCGCCTGTCAGATTAAATTTATCGTTGCATTTTAGTGCCGCACGCATGCACCTAAGTTGTCCGTACTCGTGTTAAGACCAACATAAAATTTTCTCCTGGTGAGCTTTTGTCTGGGTCTGTGAAAAACTGGGTGCAGCTTTTGTCCGGTGAGCTTTTGTCCGGTAAGCTGTTGTCTGGGATTCGATTTCGTTAGAGGCATATGCACTAGATTTGAGTCTTAAGCCTCTAAATACGCTAATAAAAGAGCAAATGCCGATTTTCGGTTTATGGGCTTTGAGGCGGCCTCGAGGCTAAACGGTTATAGCTGCCTATTTTATACTTTATTATAAGAATCTAAGGTACGTTTAATAAAGAGTCGAATAAAAGACATTGATGTCTTTAGGCGTATAATAACAAGTTTGCAATTCCAAGTGTTATAAACACTCTATAAAATCGACCCTGCCAAAAGTGGGTTTTCAGACAATTTTCGCCGGTGCCATGATTGGAGCCTCAAGCCTAAACCCCCTGCGCTACGTAATCTATACTAGGTTACAAATGTCAAAGTATAATATTGTCAAACATTTGAGTAAAATACACTTTATATTGGAAGCCTAGATTTTTAAAAGCGAAATTCATGTTGATAACTCCACATAATCCTTTTTATGCATTTATGTCACTCTTCATTTTAGAGTTTTATTTTACTCCGCAAACAACAGGTGGGTTCTAAAATAATTTATCTGGAGTTTTTCGCCTCTACAGATGCTAGAGAACAGTACCTTCCGACTGCGGCTTTATGACAAGTGCAATGTGTGTGTCATGTTCGAGGCAGTCAGTTATGGTGGCAATAATACTCCCAGGAATAATTTAGGAGCACAATGAGGGCAAAATTCACATTGAACAGCCCTCTAAACAGTTTGTAGATATAGCAATATTTATTTGTTTCTTTTTCTTTATTTCCTTCGCGAGACTGCCAGTCATCTGACCAAGCACTGAGCGGCAAAGTTAAGAGCACAACCCAATCAAGGTCTAGAGATCGACGATGATAAAATAATGTGTTCTTGCTCCTATCGCGTTCAGAAGACCATGTATAGCTCCTCCCGGCTTCCCACGAAACAGCGAGAGAGCCACGGGCCTTGGGCTCGTTTTCGTGCAAGGTTTCCCTATCATAACCTTCCCGATAAAAGCTATCGGCATCGCATCAGGGAAGAAGGGTCGGGAAGCCGCTTGGTGGCACCATCCCGAAGGAAAGAAAGAAAATAAAAAAATTTATAGAGAAGAGACCTCGCTCTCTATGCTTTTTGTAAAATCAGTTTTTCCAGTGAGGTGTTTCGTTTTCATGTGTTTTGTGACTACTCTGGGCCCTGCCGTGATGTGATAGCTAGAATTAAAATGACACCGCCCCGCCAATGTGCTGCCATTTTTAATAAAATGGCAGCACATTGGCGTTCTCAAGCTCTAAACATATATCTAAAAAAAAAAAAGCAATCGGTTAATTTGGCAGTTTTTGCTTTCCTTACGATTTTTCTTACAACACTGAGCAAATACTTGTCTTTTAATTGTGACATTTTTTGAAGTCGAGGATCCCGAGCTCGTAGCTTTATTTTTGGCTGTTGCTCCGGCTGGTCGAAAGTTCGGGCAGCCGAGATGCACCCTTCAACGAAAAGCTCGCGCTTGTGGCCTGGTAGCGGAACAGTTGTACATTACAAAAAAGCTGGGAAGCAAAACAATAAAGCGAAACATAGGGCAAATAAACATAGATAAGTATAACCTATGTGAATGCGTTAAAAGAGCAGAGCTACTTTTCGAGCGAAAATGAATCGGCGAGAAGAAATCACGGAGCCGCATACTTTTTCTAGCGCTCGAGACATGGGAACCGCGACTCGTAGCCGGTTGCCTGCGGGCCGCGTCCCAGCGAATCACGGGCCACATGCGGCCCGCGGGCCGAGTGTTTGAGACCCCTGCTCTAGGCTGTTGATGCTCAAGCCTTTCATCCGCGGCTTGCCGCCAGCTGATCCGGCTGCTCGACGGTGAGGAAGCGGCGAAAGTGACCTCTGAAGTAAATCTAAATCATTGTTCATCCAGTTATCCGGTGTTAAAGTGTGGAAGGTGTCCAACGTGTACTGAGGGCGGGAACTACGAGCGTTTTGCCTTGCTTTTGTAACCGAAACCAGAGCAGCGAAATAACTGCCTTGCGTACTCCAAAATGATGGAAGCAATAAGTCGTCAAAAACCCGTTTTTAGGGTTTCAAACCAAGTAAACAAGACAAATATAATTAAACTTGGTTGTCTGTATGCAGGAGGACTTATGTAACACAACAATACATTCTCTTTCCAAAACGAAAAAGAAAGTAAAACTCAGTACGCCGTATATAGCAGCAACTTCTTCGCTGCAAAACCTATGCTGGCAACGTAAGCGGTTTTAATATGGCCGCCCCCGCTTTGGCGCCCCCCCCCCCCCCCCCCCCCCCCCCCATAGAGATCCCCCGCCCCCCCCTTCGAACTTTAAAACTTAATCGCCCACTGTAAATAAATATATCGCAAACCACTCAAAAGGAAACTTTAGCAGCACTTTTTTAGTTGATATTTATCCTACAAGAATCAACGTAGTCAAGTAGCTCAATAAAAAAAAGTTCCGAGAATCGCTGAAATGATTAGAAGTCGCCTGAAAGCAGAAAACCGTGAACTTTGGAAGTAACGAATTTTCAAAGCTCATCGTATTCTACATTTTACTTCCACATTACCAAAAAATAAAACAAAAATCTCTAAATCATACAAAAATCTCTAAATCGTACGCAGCGTATAACGCCCTTTGAAGTGTGCATTATCTTGATTGTGATATTCATAAATGTATCTTACTCTCTCTTATCTACAAGCAATAGTGTATTTCATTTTATTCACTAAAGAACTCTTAGATTATTGGCCGCACTTCCTCCGACGCCCGTCGAAGGAGTGACATCTGTGTGCAAATCACTCCTCCGACGCCGGAAGTGACGTAACGGAAGTGACGTCACCTTGTTAATTATTAATAACTAATATAAATCATTACTACATACAGAATATAATGTGCCTTTGAAAATAAGTACAAATAAAAATAAACCCGTTCGATTTTAATGTAGCTTTACAGTAAAAGGTCACGTGACTAAACATTTTCGTCACAACATTTGTTTATTTACAACTTTTTAAACGCAGCCTGACAAAAGTTGTGAGTTATAAAAATAGTATTAATGCATATAAATACATTTTTATTGTCTTTGTGTCACGTGACGTTATTATTGTGGGCGTGGCTGCCGTGGCCCTAGCGCGTGCGTCGCGTGCGGTAGTGTGCTCCGAATCGGCTGTCCCTTGCATTGTACATTGCACGCTCCTCCAGCCCGGGCGCTCGTCCTGTGAAAAAAACGTCTCGCAGCTGATCTCGTGCCCGTAGCCTTCGTTACACTGCCAGCGAGCGGAACATAGCACAACGCTCAATGCTTTCTTGCACCAGCGTGACCGGCGGTAGTGACGGCCGGCCGAGTGCGCCCGCGCGCTTAGATGGGTGTTCGCTGTTGCAAAGATTATCGCACCTAATGAGTAGTTTTCAACGAGCCAACAGCTGAGTTACGTTAAGGTTCTCAGTTACAGGTGGTAACTGTGCGTAACCCAGCTGCAAAAAGGTTGAACGGATAGGAGCGACCCCCGGGACCTCCCGCGGAACCCCGGGAGGGAACGGGGGTGGGAAGGGGGTCGTTGCGGGTACGCCAGTTAGATTTGAAACTGCGTCCACTTGGATTCACTACTACTGAGATATGCCGGTTCCAGTTGGGAACCAATGGAGACCTAACTGGGAATCAACTTGAAGCAAAGAATTGTAACTGCAGATTTAACTCAATTTGTAATCATGCATATTAATTTTACATATTATGCATTTGTTCTTTGTGTTTGTTTTTATATAGAACCAGATTTAGTTTTTTCTTCTGAGGCTGATATTTGTGTAGGTGTTGACACTTGCGCCTTCGATCAAACCGAGCAGTACTGAAAAGGTGTGCCCACCATATGACACACTCACGGTTAAAGCTGACCGGACCACTCGGTCTTTTATGTTGCCTGGCCCTGTCACTGCAGTAGAATGCGTAGAGTGTTATCAGAGTAGAATGTGATACATGGTAATAAAACCCGAGACCCAGGAACACAGAAGGGGACGAATGTACGAATGTGATACTCGACTCATTCAGTAAGCGCTTCGCCCTCACCGTCCTGCAACTCTATTAAATAGCAGCGTATACTCTCTGTTGTGTCTACAAGCTGATCCTGGCTGCTGGTAGACGAGGACGAAGAGGAAGGGGGATACAAACGGAGCACGAGATGGAGCAGCTGGTTTTTCTGTACTGTCTGACATAGGCGTTCGTATTAAAAACACAATTGGTGCAGTCGACAGGACTCTAGGACTCCTCCTAGAGTCTGAACTTTCCCTAGAATCTGCTCTTGCCATCGCCTCTCAAGTTGAGCAAGCGATGAAGGAGGCCAAGCTCTTGACGGAAGAGGGATCCAGTTCACAAGTGGCAAAAATAAAAGCCAAAAATTCGAGGGCAAGTCCCAGCAAGTCGTCCGGCACTTGTTACAGATGTGGATCACCGCACCACATGGCGGACCATCCTAAGTGCTGGCAAAGAATGAAGCTTGCAGAAAATGCAACAAGAAGGGACACTTCGCCTCCGTTTGCAGGCAGGGAGTTTCACAAGCAAAATCCCATGTACGAAGAGTGGAACAAGCGCACGACCAAGTTCAGGTGCTAACTACCAGCGTTACCAAACAATCGGTTACGTGCGAGATACATCTGGCACATGTTCCCACCAAACGTTTAGTCGACACGAGTTCATCCGTTTCAATCCTGCCAAAAGACGTCTACCGAAGACACTTCCACTCTTACAAGTTGGAATGTTTGAGTACAACACTTCTGGACTACTCCAGAAAAGACATTCCCGTTCTGGGGAAATTCGACGCACCGGTGCCAAAGACGCAGCACCTGCACATTTCACGTCGTACGAACAGGCGTGGCTGTCATGGGCCTAAACGCCTTTTGTGCATTGGACATCCAACTAAACTTTGCTCCTCCCACCGGAGGACAGGCGGCAACGGTCTCCGCGAGAAACCTTCCAGAGATCACACAAGACTTCCCCCATCTGTTCTCCGAGGGATTAGGTCATGCGAAAGGATTTGTAAGGTAAAGACAAAAGATTCCGTCGCTCCTTTCCAACAAAAGCTACCAAGACTACCTTTCGCAGTGCGGGAGAAAGTTTCTGAGGAACTGGTGAAGCTGGAACACTCCGGGGTTATCGAGCGCATCGATGCTTCGGAGTGGGTGTCTCCCATCGTAGTGGCCCGCAAAAAGAATGGGCAGATCCGGCTCTGTGTAGGCCTATGCAAGCCGAACACTGCAATAGTTTTGGATTCCCACCCTCTACCGTGCCCCGACAAACTTTTTCATCAGCTTTCCGGTGCCCACATCTTCAGCAAGCTAGACCTCTCATTGGCATATCACCAGTTGGACCTGGCAGAGGAAAGCAGAGACCTAACGGCATTTGTGGCACATGAATGTCTCTTCAGGTTCACCAGAGTATGTTTCGGGCTGGCATCCGCCGCCCCTGCCTTTCAAAAATGATGGACTACATACTCTGAGGTACTCCAGGTACCATCGTCTACCTGGATGATGCACTTATTTTCGGGCGCACAAGAGAAGAGCATGATGCCCGCCTGAGGCAAGTTCTTTCACGCCTTCAAGATGCAGGCTTGAAACTAAACTAGCACAAATGTTTTTTTTTGCAGTCCAGCAGCTTCAATTCCTAGGACACGAGCTGACACCGCAGGGAATCAAGCAATGCGAAGATAATATTGAGGCTATCATGCAGGCTTCACCCCCCACAAACATAACATCACTACGATCATTACTCGGCCTGCTCGCATATTACGTCAAGTTTGTACCAAACTTTGCGACCATCGTGGAGCCTCTGGACGTGCTCCTGCGGAAGGATGTTCCCTTTTAATGGAAAAAGGCACAAAAAGAGGCATTCACTGCTGTGAAGGATCTGATACGAAACAGCAATCCACTGACTTTGACGTGGTGCTGCCCACCGTCGTCACAACGGATGCATCTAATTACGGATGAAGCGTGGTTCTGCAGCAAGTACATCTGGAAGGAATTCGAACGGTGTCGTTCGCATCGTGAAAACTTTCAAGCGTCGAACGCAACTACTCTGCAGGGGAGAAAGAGGCATTGGCGTGCCTTTGGGCCTGCGAGAAATGGCGCTTTTTTCTCTTCGGGCGCCATTTCACGCTCAAGACAGATCATCAGGCTCTCGTTACTTTGCTTTCTACACGAGGATCCGGTCGACAACCAATGAGGATAACCAGGTGGGCTATGAGACTCCTCAGGTACGACTACGAGGTACATTACCAGAAAGGAAACAAGAGTGTCGTAGCAGACGCACTGTCACGCCTGCCTACTCCGAATCCTTCGGATTGCAGCAAGTTTAGTGACGACAAGGAAGAATTCACTTGCCGGTACGCAATCTATGCACAATCGATCAAGAAGAAATCAAGAAAGAAACCAGGCAAGACCCTAATTTGCCTCGAGTAATCCAGTGTATCTGCACTGAATGGGGTCACGAGGAACAATGTGATAAAGTACTATCTACATACTACAAGTTGCGAGAAGAGCTTTCCTCCGTGGATGACTTACTACTACGTGGTGAAGTGTTGGTTCCACCTATTTGGCTACGGCATAGACTCATTGATCTAGCTCATGCGTCACGCCCTGGAATTGTGCAGACGAAGCAGCGTCTACACCAGCACTTCTGTTGGCCCAGAGTCGACATCGAAGTCGACACCTACATTAGAGACTGCAACACCTGTCAGACGAACGACAAGACAGCTGTGACGGCAGCGGCACCCCTACAACCAGTTCCATTCCTATCGGGTGCATGGAAACAAATAGGAATAGACATTGTCGGACCTTTTTACAAACTTCCATCGCAATTCAGATTTGCAGTCGCCCTAGTCGACTACTTCAGTAAGCGGCCAGAGGTAGCTCTTTGTAACCAAGTTACTGCTGAAGCTGTATGTGAATTCCTCATTAGAATCTTCAACCGAGAATGGTATCCGAAGGTGATTGTTTCTGATCATGGCCCATAGTTTGAATTCCGCATATTCCAGGAGTTCCTGAAGTCCAGAGGGATTTACCACCATCGGTCTCCGACATACCATCCACAAGCCAATGGTCAGGTTGAGCGCTTCAACCGAGTGCTTAAGCAGTACGTCCAAACTATCCTGCAGGAACAAGCCAACGTTCGTACAGGCCTTGAGTTTCCGGGTGTCTACCGAAGTACACCACATGCAGCGACGAAGCTCTCCCCCGCTGAGCTCATCCACGGACGTAAAATGCGTACCCGTATGGACATCGTGGGCTTCCCAAGTTTTGACGAGCCCGTTCACATCGAGATGCAGCAACTCCGCCAATGCATTGCTGATTACCAGAAGCACAGCAAGCAATACACAGATGATAGGCAAAGAGCCAAACCATTTACAGCGGGTGTAGGAGATTATGTCTGAGATTTTGACTGAAGGGAACACCATCGTTTGACCCCTCTGAAAGAATTCATGAAGCTGTGGGGCCAAGTACCTTCTCTGCTTATTCTTCCATCTCTTTTACCTTCTTCCCCCCATAGATTGGTTGATCCTTTCTTTTTACCTTCCCTCCACAATCTTTCATTTATTAATCATATTTCACACAAAGACCACCATCTCCTTCTCATTAAAATTTGCTGATGAAACCTTAAATTTTGTATGATTATTCAGAAAAAATTATGTATGAAAGGGCAAAGCCTGAGTCAGTCGAGCTGGAGTCCTATGCGAGGCTAGGGTAGCTTATGTGTCTGTGCAAGGGAATGATCGATTGAACTGGTGAGTATGGGATAGCTGGAGATGACTTCCTGAATGTAATTATTGTTTCAGAGGTTAGATGGTACTGAATTATGGCGATTATTAATTATTAAATGAACTCTCCAAGTGTAGGAACTATTAAACAGGCAAGAAATAAAAAGAAAGCATTATTCTAGTACATCGTTACTTATGCAACTTTACATTTTAACATTTGAAGTGTTCCTCCACCACAAAGTTTTATTATTATTACTGTTTTATATTGATTTAATCATTCAAATCTATACCACCATGTGTTTTCTTTTACATACACATTGTATGCTGGGTACAGATCTGTTTTGGCTGAAGCTAAGACGTGTTTTGTACACCATTTATTTGTACTAACCTTATAATTGGGAGGAAACATGTGCTTCATCACAATAGCAACATTGCTGAAGTAGAGGTTTCAAGGAACAAATACAATTAACTTGGAAGTCTGCTTGCCAGTGGAAGGACATTTTTCTATGACATCTGTGCAGTAAAAAGCCCACAAGCGTGCTTCTAATTAAAAACGCACGCTATCCAGAATAGCGCGACCCGCAAAAGCGGTTCTTCCTACGAAAATGTGCCTTGTGGAACAGTTTGAAACTCAGAAAAGAGCTTGTACCCTGGAAGGAGGGTTTCCCCCTTCTATTTGCTGTACGGCGGGAAAGCGGCGGACCAAGTAACTCGCAAGTGCGCTTCCCCTTGCACGTATTTTCCTTGTGGGAAAGCGCAGAACCAGCAAATGTACTTGTCAGTTGCAGTAAGATGGGAAAGCAGTAGACCTAACGTTCCATAAGCGTGCTTCTCCCTGAAACACCGAGTTTTGCAGGAAAGCAAAAAACCCGCAAGTGCGCTTCACCTTACGAAGTTGTGTACTGCGGAAAAGCGACCTAGAAATACTTCTTCATTATCTACATTTATTGCAAGAAATCCATGCGCGAATCTAATCCTCCGAAGAGCACTTATGGCAATAGGCCACATTGATTGACTGAACATGACTTTACAACTAACCAAATTACAGATTTCTCACTGGCGAAATTAAAAAAAGAAAAACTCATTGATTACATTTAAACTGTTTTCTCAAAATAATTTTTTGAGAGAAATATAATTTCTCTGAAAATAATAAATACACTAGAATATGCAAGATCAACCACAGACATATACTTTAGTCTGTCTGCCTGATTCTATACCTCTCTCTGCTGGTATTTGAGTTTGTATGCTTGTTCACGCACGCAGTTCTTTTGTTGACTCTACCCTTTCCCTTGTCTTGCTATACCTGAAGAACGAGCTGAAAAGTAGAGAGAGCGTTCAATCCTACAATTTACTTGTGCCTCGAAGAAGTCTTATATTTGCTCGTTATCCCCATATCAATATTACTTGATAATTATTTTACATGGAATGAAAATATAAATACACCTGAAAACAATAAAATAGTTGAGGTTCCAGTGGTAAAATTAATGTTTTTTTTTTAATATATCAAAATGTTTGATTTGAAACATCGGTATTCAAATCATACTTTGGGTAGTCATTTAATTACAGTAATTAAATTACTGTAATTTAATTACTTTTCTGGTAATTTGTAATTCATTACTTCCTGCTAAAGGGAGCTGCAATTGTACTTTATTTGCTTTTTAGCATCAGTAATTACAAACTTTGAGGCACAATTACAACTACTTTTGCAAGGATTTCCGGTGCCAACCGGAAATCCTTGCATCATCAACACTGATGATGACATCAGTGACGTCACTGATGACGTCACCGACATTAGCATTGTCATCATCACTGATGATGTCATCAGCAAAGTAATTTGTAATTGCAATGAATTATTTCTCAGGTAGTACTAATTGTAACTGTAGTTAAACTACTTTTGGAGCAAAGTAATTGTAATTAAATTACATTTTAAAAGTAATTTACCTGTATGATTAAAGTTGTGGTCTAAATCATGATTTCGATTTAAATCAACTTGATTTTTATCCTCCACCCTGTCGATATGTGTGTCAGTGCATGACCACTGCCAATCATTTCATTTGCAGCACGCGACATTGAGCCCTCAACTCTTTATACGAGGGCAATGGGGGATGGCCAAGGGATGAAGATGGGCTGAACAATTTTTTTCCAACATTTTGTTGATATACTATTAGATAACTTTGCATCCTGCAGGTGAAATTCGGTACGGTCTGCTTTTCTGGAATCGATCGGATGGACACTGAATCTATAAGTCGATTGAATCAGGATGTCCCATGCAGGAACCAAACTGTTTAATGTTTTTATAACTAACTTACTAATATTGTAATATTGCTGCTTTTATGCTTCAAGTGTGTAGATAAGTGAGTAGCACAAATGCTCAGAAAGAGTGGTAATGTCATGTTCTTTATATAGTTGATTATAGTGGAGACAAGAGCTTCTGGAAAAGTATTTGCGACTCTGTGTAGGTGTCAATCAGACAAAGGCAAACACTGCCTTGTACCGCAGAGACACAAGGAATTATCTTACACCACTTTTCTTTGCAAATAATGATTTGGCAGCGCTACAGCGATAGTAGATAGAGCTGGCAAAAAAGGGCTGTCATTTGTGGCCCTCGAATTAGGAGGGTCAGCAACAGGTTTATAATAATAATCATCTTTATTTTGGGTGTCATCAGTCTTTATCTTGGATGCCCCGTGGTGCACCAAAACAAACAATAAAACCAGCAAACAAAAAAAATCCTAAACACACTTATAAAGTTAACAAACAAATAAATGTAAGATTATCCAAATGGCGACGGTACATTGCAACAGATGCAGATATATAAAGGCGAGGTGGAGCGATGGCATCATATGACTGAATCCGAGAGACGTGAGGTATTGCACAGTGAGCACACATAAAAGCATACGAAATGTCTGGTTACACATGAAGGAACATGAAACAGTTCTGCTCTAGTTTGCCTGTAGTTGTTTAGAAAGGCATCGGTGGACATCTTTACAGACTCCTTCTTTAAATACGGTGGACATGCCTGCAAGAAGCAGTAACATCATTCCACATCGCATAGGCTGTAACTTTTTGCTATTACCCATGTGCAATAGGTGTTCGTTGCCCGTAGTAATTACTCTGCATGTGATGTGCAGGAATTTGTGGCTCCCGTGTCGACCAAGGCAATGAATTTGTGAGCCAAATATTAATGTCTTATTATTGTCACTCCCAATAAAAGGAATTTCCTTGCATCTTCTGGAAGTGGTACCTGGGCTCCGGATCATTTGTTTCCTGCAGTATGGCACCCAGGCCCAATCCCATGCCATTCAAGAAAGAAAATCGAGACGGCACGTGCAGTTGCCTGGTAGAAAACAGCTTTTCTACCAGGCAACTAGAACCCAGTTATCTGGTAGCTGTGATGCTTGGCCGAACAATGCAAACAAAGAAATTGTTAGCTATCTGGGCCAGCAGCCTCTGAAAAGCATTCATTTAAGGATTAGCAGGAAAATAAGAATAAAGTGTTGGTTTCAAACTTTTGGACATAAAAGGAATAGAATACTAACTCCAGACGACTACTACTTATTTCAACCAGCAACAAAATTCATCACTGTCATTGCTGGTTGAAGGAAGCAGTCCACTGTAGTTTCTTTCCATTCTTTGTGTTGGAAAGTTTTTGTATAATCTACTGATATGGCCATACATCCTTCGACAGTAAAACAAATTTTTTTGAAAATGCTGTAAGCAAATGCCTCCACAGCGCACTTCCAGCTTGTCGGAGTAATGAACCACGTCTCTGCAAACTGTGGTGTTCTCAATACAATGCTAGTATCAAGCTTAATACTTTGCGACAATGCTCTCGTGTTAAGCTTTTCCTTGTTGCACCAGTACACGCGGAGAAGCACTCGTGCGCTCGCTGTAAGTTTTCCCACATCGCACCGGTGCATGTGAAAAGCACCAGCTCTTTTTTGGTAACCTCTACGCTGCGGAGAAAAGCCAGTGCTCTCGCAGTTAGCTTTCTTTCGTTGCTCTGGTGCACGCAGAGAAGCACCGGGCATTATTTGAGGAGTGATCAGAAAGGAAAAAAGGGGCCCATGTGCGCTAGCTATTGTTGGGGCAGGATTGATATCAAATGCAGTGTGTTGACGTAACTACTAAGGTATAAGACAAATTGGCACCCCCCCAAATGTAAGTAAACAACATCAAACTCGATTTGTAATGCAGAACAGTTTATTCACATTATAACACAAAATTCCGATTCCCTCGAAGCACTTCAGACTCGGAAAGAATCATCGGACTGTGCAGCGCCTAGTTGTTGGTTTCTTCAGAGCCAATTTACACAAGTAGCAACTTGCTCAGTTTTCAAGGGGCCTTGTTTTTGGAGCCTTTTTGTTACCAGATGTGAGGCCCACAAACGTTTTGCTATAATTTCCCCAGCCTCTTAGAAAGACTATGTCGTCAGATTAACAAAACTTTGCTGGAAAAGTCGGAGAATTCTGAAGAGACAACATGGCGCGGTCAATAGGGCACCCTTGATGGTCCAGCCGTCCCACGAGCGGGTCCCTGGCATTGCCTCCTTGTGGTCCTGCTGGATCTTGGCCCTGGCCATCTTCTCCAGGATGCTCCGTACTTGCTGGCCCATGAACCCAGCGAGGACCTGCACACGGTACTTGACATTAGCACCAAAGCTGATTGTCAGCTGCAGTCACCTCACTCGTTCAAATTGTTAAAGATGTTGCCTTGAAGATTTCACAGAAAAGGTGCTGCGCCTTTAGCTTTACATACAAGGCACCTATGCCAAAACGTCTAACTGGGACCGGTTGGCATCTCGACTGGTTACAACTGGAACTAACTGGTCCCAAGTTGGAATTGGCTGTTATCAATAGGAGTGCAACTGGGACTAGCTGAGGGGTCAACTGGCTTGACTATGCCCAGATGGGGAACGGGTAGGGGTAACTGGGACCAGTTAAGGAGTTAACTGGTTGGAGGGATTCCCAGGGGAAGTTTCAATTGTTTTCCCATTCCCTGTTAGGGTTCACATGCCGTGTCCATTTCGACAAGATGGGGGTGTATTGATCTTTGCTAGTGAAGGAAAAAAAAACTTAAATATATAGATTTACAGAAATGGATAAACCTTTAATTACTAGGTATACATTTATGTACTTAAAAAAATATGTCAAATTTTAATGTACATATCCTTTTATAAATTGCAATATAATTAGTGGCATAAAAAATATTTACTTAAATCAACATTTATGTACCTGTATAAAAATGTATTAAACATTGAAGCAAAGACCTACTCCCTTTTTTTTTAAATCGGACCCAGCAGGCCGTTGTGACACGCATGCGGATTAGTTTTGCGCGTTGTCGACAGATGGCACATGTGACGCAGTGAAAAACCACCAATCATGATTTTTAACGATGATGAAGTTGAGGCTGAAGGTACAGAATATTGCAGTTGAGAAAGCTAGTAAATACAAGTACCTAGGAGTATGGATATGTGATGGTGCAGAATATCTCAGTGAGCATGAAAAGTATATAATAGGTAAGGGCAACAGAAATGCAGCTGTAATGAAAAATAGAGCACTTTGAAATTACAACAGGTATGAGGTGGTGAGAGAGATTTGGAAAGGGGTCATGGTGCCTGGCTTGACTTTTGGAAATGCAGTGCTATGCGTGAAATCCGAAGTGCATGCGAGACTAGAAACAAAACAGTGCAGAGTAGGTAGGCTGGCTTTGGGGACACATTGCAAAACACCAAACCAGGGAGCTAGTACAAGGAGACATGGGATGGGCGTCATTTGAGAGCAGGGAAGCGGTGAGCAAGATAGAATTTGAGGATTGGTTGAGGCAAATGGATGGGTGGCAATGTGCACAAAAGGTTTTCAGCTATTTATACATGAGGAGTATAGATACAAACTGGAGACAGTGCACTAGGGAGTTAGGAGGACAGTTTTTAAGGCTATAGTGGACTTAGGAAGAGCAGGTGTCAGTTAAGGTCACAGAAAGAGATTGGTGGCTAGAGAGAATGCAGACAAAGACGGCTCTGGAAAGCTATAAATTAAACAAAACAGTTATTGCCAAAGGAAGCATTTATGACCATTCTAGGGGAAGCTCATTGTTGTTTGAGGCGAGGACGGGTGAACTGCAAACCAGAACACACAGAGCGAAGTACCAGGAAATGGATACAGTGTGCACTGCTTGTGGAGAGGAGGACGAGACGGCTGAGCACTTGATACAAAGAGAACATAGATTTAATAAAGTCATTGGGTTTTAGAAACAGCGAAGGAACAGTGGATTTCAAGACAGTAGAGATTACCAAGCAAATATTAAGTGAATGGTGGCAGAAGGCGAGAGAAAACTAGGTATTTTCTTGTTAACTGATGGCAAGGGTGTTTTATAGCCTCACTTTCTTTGCAGTGCGGAGTGAATATAGCTTTCACCTTTAAATATTCTAAGCTTAAATGGTAAAACAGAATGGCTAGGTGGCGTAAGTGGTCGGTAGAGAAGGGAAACCATCGCCAAAGTTGGTGTATTGATAAACGTGTCGTTATGAAAATGTCAAAACCATATCTGCGCTTCTTGCGACCCAACGGTGAACTTCGAGGGCAGAAAGATGCAGTTCAACGACCGGAGGGCAGCCAGGGAGAAACCAGACGGAAGAGAAAACAGCCGCGGAGAGCACAATGGTAAAAATGGCGGAAAGTCTACCCGAACTGGCAGCTGTTGTGACACAAGCAATTGGAATTGTTTGATTGTAAGGTGGGAGCGCAACCGCATCCTATCAGGACTTCACCTGCGCAACGCGGAAACACGGGTGAGCACCTTTCTTCACGCGATGGAGAGAAGCTAGGGACGTCGTCACGGATGCTGACAGACGCCAGCAGCTAATACTCGCTCTGAAAGGGCGATTCAATCGTCGCAATTAGCTAACAAGGCAACTGAAGCGGTCCTTAGAGCTACGCTGTGCTTCCTTCAATCCGGAAACGTGAACGTCACCGAACCTATTTATTTTCATTCTCGGTTTTTGACAATAAAGACTGGTCAACCTTCCAAGTTGTGCCGTGTTTCGCTGCTGGAGTTGGCACCGTTCTGTCAACCAGTTGAATCGAACCAGTAATTTAGCTCGCCACGTGCGCAGGTCAATTTTCAGCTCCCCTTTTTACGGTGAGCCTTGCAATCGTAGCCGCCTTATATTCGCGCTCTTTAGTGCAGCGACATAACGCACGTGTGCATACCTTGTTGCCGATCCGGTTTGGGTGGACGCCGTCGCGGTGGATCCACTGGTGCCACTCGTCAGCAAGCCCGTCAAGGAACGTGAACCCTTCCCTGCGACACAACTCTCGCAGCAGCGAGTTCACCTCTCGGTAACGGTCATTCGAAGCCTCGATCTCTGCAGCGTGACTACGCTGCCATTCCAATGAGCAGAACCTATTCTCCCGTCTCGGAAGAACGGCAGAAAAGGCGATCTGCATCACTGGATTGCGTTCACAGATCTCGGCAGCTAGACGACGATATTTGTCGATGTAGACGCTGGCACTAATATGGGAATTATTAGTGCCAACGTGTAGGGTGACAACATCAAAATCGGGTAGCTTCTCAGACACCTGGGAAAACAAGTGCTCGATTCTAATACCACTAAACGGCGCAACCTCAACAGCCAACCGACTATTCAATGGCAAGTACTTCACCATCGAATCGCCGGCTACCAAAACTCGAGGCACGTTGGGGGTGCGATCAAAGCTAAAATACAAAGAGTAGCACTAGATACGGAAAAATGTATTGCTAAAAAGAACAAGATAATGCTAAACAAAACGCTTCAAAGAGTGCGAAAAATCAGTCAAAATAGCTTGCGTGACCGGAGCCGACAGCAGCGCGGCCAGGACCCGACCACAGAAGACTACAGCGGCAGACGCACATGGTCGGCCACATGTCATAACAAAGGCAACATCCGGGGCCGGGGATGATACGTTACTTCCGGCGTCGAAGGAGTGATTTCCACACAGGCGTCTTTCCTCCGACGCGACTACGTCACTTCCGGCGTCGGAGGAACGATTTGCACACAGGTCCCACTCCTCCGACGCCCGTCGGAGGAAGCACTTCCTAGATGGCCTTTAAAAAATAAGCCCACCATCGGCATTAGCTCTTTTTAGCATATTTAAAGGCTTAAAACTCAAATGTATGAAACGCAACGCAAGAAAAAAAAAATTAACAAAAAGTGAAAGCCTTTTTATCTTTTTTTCTTAGTACTCATACATGATGAAGACACAAACTTCGCTTAATGTGAAAGGCAGTCAAAGGTTCTACACGTAGTATTATTTTAAAAGCGATACTAAACATAGTAACTAAAAAAAAAAAAAAATCACAGTGCTTTGCAGAGACATGTTTAGGTCACAGTGCTTTGCGGAGGCATGTTTGGGGATTTTTACAAAAATTAAAACGACTAATAATAAATTGTACTTATAACCTTTTACCTATTTGCATATATGTATATCACAATATAAAATATAGACAATTTCTTTTGAACACCTTGAGACTGAGTAATTAAAATATGCCACACATGACAATCGTCAAAACATCGTCGTTCTCCTTTGCTTCTTTGAAATTTGTTTTCTAAGATACTAAACATGTCACGACATTAAAATAAAAAGGATTGTTCTTCAAATATGCGCCACAAAATATAAATATTGGAAGCCTGAATCCAAATGAGACCGCCCAAATATATATTAAAAAAAAAAATCTAAAAGACCCACCCCAACAATATGTTTGATTTCATATGAAACCACCCTCCATTTGTTGTCCCCATCAGAGTAGTTTTAAAATGAACCACTTGGGGCGCCACGGCCCGATCTCCTCCCCAATACATATTGCATTTGTATTGAATTTCTCATCAACGCAGTGATGCGATTGCTACGTCATTTTCACTTTATTAATACTGAAAATAAATCTAGCACACTACATGACTGGATCGTTACAGTAGGCTTGTGCGAATTCCCAAGATTTTTGATTATCGCCTGAAATAATATATGATTTCATCTCTGTATCAAGTATCAAACATTGACTTTTGCAATATTTCTTATGCTCGTCTGTTCTGGCTGGATAACTATACAGTTGAAACTCGATTTAACAAAGTCACCATGACCCATAATTATTTCGTAAAATCGGGAACTTCGTAAAATTGAGAAAGACATATTTTTGGGCATAGGCTGTGCGGGGAATCTGAATTTGTTTGTTAAATCAGGAAATTCGTAAAATCGGGTTTCGTTAAATCAAGGCTAAACTGTTTCAGCTTAAGACCAGACTCAGCCGATGCTACAAGCTCAAGCATGTGGCCCTGAGCAGTGCTTGCGCTGCATGAGCGCACATGCTTAGCAGGGACACTGAAAGCCAGGTACTCGCGTTCGTAGTATCGGTTGCGTCTGGATTTAGGCTGAAACAAAGTGCCTATACATAATCCAGGCAATTATTAGGCTACATGACGACAAAGACGCGAGGCATGTGCGCAGAGTTGTCTTTAATCTCCAAACTGGATGAAACACTAGCCCAATCAAAATGAGAAGTGAGAACACAGCTGGTATGACTCAAGATTCAACCAAAAGGTGAATTACATCTCCAGAGAGCTAGGCCTATTAGAATAATTGACAAAGACTGTCTGTGTGAGTTGGGCCTAACTGAAGGGCGGGTCACCTTAATCTGACGGCCATTTTCTTTAGTCAACCTAATCTGACCTTTATTGTTCCACCTACGCTAATTGATTCCACAAACTCTAGGAGACACTGTGGAATGTTCTGAGAAGGCTCAGCTACCTCACTATAGTATTCATTTTTACTAGACAACGCATCAAACTCAATAAAATTTTGTAACCTTGCGACCACCAACTACTCGATTAGACATTTATGCAAAAATCCGAAGCCAGTCCTGAAAAACGAGACTGCAAGGTCCTATAGGGGGTATTCACTGGACGCCATATTTGAGGTAACTGCTCACAGCGCATGCCCGGAAAGAGTTTCCGGTCAGCTCTCGGGCAACCGCAAGAGAAGAGGGGAAGAAGAAATCCTCTTATCACCGGGACTCTCTTTTGTGGGTCCCAGGCTTCTCCAAACGTCGCTATTCTCCCTCTAGAAGATTATAGAAGATTAACTTGCCACTCAAAATTCGTACAAAAGCATCTCTCCCCTCTCTCTCTTCTTCCGTGGTCAGGAAGCAGCAGCGAGCTCAGCTATGACGGCCAGTGAATACTCCCTATAGGTTGGTGTCAGACTAAAATGATTCACCCTCCAAAGCCCAAGTGTTGCAAACCCAATGCAACATAGTTGAGCCTACACATACCACCGCACCAGACATCCCACAAAGCCAACATAAACTGCCTCAAAATGCACACCAAATTGATTGGCCAGCCATTCACATGGTGGGGTTATGGTTTTAAAATGTGCATACACACCCAACGTGCTCGATTTTGCACGTTTGGTAAGACAAAAGAAACCTTGTAACAAAACACAAATATACACACAGACAGAACAAGGCCTAAAGCGCAACAACCTCGGCACATTATTTTTAAAGAGGTAAACAATGAGAGGGCAGCTCTTCCGAGCATTATAGTAGAAACTGTAGCTGGTCGAGCAGAGCTCTGCTATCTTGCGGCCTGCTTGGCATGCCGGTCGATCTCTGTGCAACATTTCGACGCTGGATTAAACAGTTCAACACTGCTACGAATGAAATCGGACAGTTTAGACATTGCTTGAATGCTACAGGAACTTCGCAATCGATGTCACAAGCAGCAGCCCTGCAATACTAGACTGGACTAGAACCATACATCCCCAGTATATGCGTGTCTGAACGGTGGTCAATTCTACTTCAAACTCCCTCGAAGGAATTGCCTAGTATTACCACAACTTGGGAATTTCTGCATGCTTGGTGCATTCAACACTCCAACCCTAACTAGTAACCACTGAGCACAAAAAAATAGAAATGCTATGATAATCTCATACTCTACATTCCTCGCAAATTCCGAGGTATCTCGGCTTGGAAGCCCTTCGAGATAAAGCCTGTGCATGGCGCAGAGCTCTGCTCCAACAGTATCAAAAGAGCACTAGACTCCGTCGCGACTGCAGCACAAAGTAACAATTTCTTGCATGGAACCACTGGTCCTTTGAGCATCAGAGAGTTTATGAGGGGCTGCGATTGATTCTTCAAGCCAAAACATGTCCCACTGAAAATATTACTTTTTCTTGCTACATTTACAGTAGTAGGCCATTGCACTGGGTCATTTCAAACCATATTTCACACATCAACCCCTTCAACTTGTAGTTGTTCTGAAAGGAATCTTATCTCAAAATATAGCATGTTAAAAACACAGTTGGTTCGACAAAACATTTAAATTATACAAAACTGTCCCCCTCTAAATAATTCAATATTAACACAAAGTTTTGATAGAACTTCCTTGGGGCTTAGTATCGGTTCAAAGGAAATCAAGTACTTTTTTTTCTTTTTTTAACAAGTCAAGTAATAAGACAACATATATGGAGCCACCTCAGCTGTTTCTACTCCACCATTCAAAAAAAAAAAAAAAAAAAAATTCTACATTGAAAAGAAGAGATAAAAATACAGTGAAAATATCACTAAGAGATCCCAGAGAAACAAAAGCTATATCAAGATTTGACCTTAGTGTGATATGTCATCATCCATATCAGAATAGTAGTTACAAAAAAAAAGGATAAAAAATACTGTTTCATTTTTTGGGGCAATTTTACATCCTTGCACTATGGGCAGAGGTATAATGAAGAGAACATTTATACTCAAACAAAAGAACACAAATATAGGCAATGCAAAGTCCAGTTTCTCAAGAATCACTGTGCATACGAGTGCAATACTATAAGCCTCTACCCATATCAAACCTCGTGCAACCAGCACCTGGATATTTTGTTGCTCCCCAACAAACATCATTGAAGACCCGCACAAACCTCAGCAACAGATGACTGGTATTGGAAACGCTCGCGAAAATCCCACCAAAAATCTTAATTACTTGCATGAAGCCTAACATTACCCCCAATCTCAAAAAGGCAAAAAGCGAACGAACATTGAGAACAAGTCCACCACTATAATCGTCACACTCAAACATGTTCTAAAGGGCGGACATAAATATTCCAAGAACATTATTATTCCAAAAATCTTCACGTTAATCAGGTTGAAAAGGAGCAAATGTTGAACAAGTGCACATACAAAGGCTTGGAATTCCCATGAGGCATTTAACAATCAGGGTCGTTTTGACAATAACCCTGCAAGCATGTTGAAAGGGGCAAATGTTGCAGTAGTTAATTACAGTTTCACAAAAGTAAGGCAGTGACCTTAAAAACATACACCAGGAATTCAGCATTCGGTGGTTTTGACATTAACTCACACGTTTCATTAGCTTTTGCACTCAAGGATGTTAAAAAGGAAAAAGTTGAAGCTACAAATGCACATTTTCACAAAAAAAAAAAACAAAAAAAACAAGCTATCCACAATCAAAGCATTTTCAACATTACCTCTCACACATACCACGTTAGCTCACACTTCAGCATTTCCAAAGGAGGAAGATGTGGAACATGTTGAACATACATTTTTGCACAAAACATGATCGCCTGCTTCAAAACATGTCAGAAGCTAGTCGGGGTACTCTTCACGTCCCCTTTCACAAATGCCCCATCTGCCCTCACACTTGATCTTGTTTAAGAGACAAACACCCACAATTTAACAAACACTGATTTTCATGAAACAAGACCATCAGCTTCGAAATTGGACATTGCGCAACAGAGGTAATCTTGGCAGTTACTCTCATAACCATCCCATCTGTCCTCCAGAACACAAAAATTAAACAAATGCTGAACAAGCGTATACTCGGCGTCAACACCTTTTTGCACTGTGCTGTCAAAAGCATAGTAGCTTCCATACTATTGAGAGAGCGCGTGACTGTCTTGCATCTCATTTGCACGTGCTCTCGTGCAGAGGAGACACCAGACGAAGCTACATACCCACGCAAGCAGCTTCGACAGCACTGGAGTGCCACAGAAACTGTGGTAACCTTGGCAATGTGGGACAAAAAGTCTTATGTCGAGCACAGTGGACGCGTCAGCACGAAACAGCACTGACAGCTTCAAAACATATAGTGCACACTGTGCAAGAGAGGTAATTTCGGCAATCAATCTCATAACCATCTCACTTTCCCTCAAGCTCACCGAAATTGAACAAACGCTGAACAAACCTAATGTGCACATTCATACAAAAAAGGACTGCCAGTAGCAAGGTGTACAGTTGAATGATCAGAATAAATAAAACAGTGCAAAGGAGGGTGCAAGAACAAGTAGAAAATGTACGCAAACACAGAGCTGACCATCGACCGTCGTTTTCTTTCTAAAGAGAATATGACGACAAAAAGAAGGAAAAACTGAGAGAACCAGACAGGGCATCCCTCCATCAAAGAAATGTGCCAGTCTAATTAGCAAGTTAAAATTCACCATCAGAAAGAGTAACTATTGCACACTTCTTTTAAGTCAATGAATTTTGCTGTGAGAAAAAAAAACCCCAAAATTAGTCAATAGCCACTGCCGTGTTTGTGTGCCTTCTGCTTGTCCCCGCGTCCTTTCTTGCGCCGTTTTATTTACTCGGGACTGCCTGCCTTTGGCAATTTCGACGTCAGTCCTTAAGCTCGTTCTTTTTCCACGAGCTCACAAACAAACGAGAATGCTCGACAAACGTGTTGCACGAATGTGAGATAGTCGACGCCGAGCATGGCGTACACATTTGCGTAAAACACCGTCAACTTTCCAAACGTACATCAAGCACTCGGCAATCTCGAAGCCAGTCCTTGCGTTCGTTCCTTTTCTCCAACCCTGCAAACAAACAATGAGAACGCCTGACAAATGCGGCGCACAAACGCCTTGCTAGAACCAGTCCCCTTTCACGATCCGTGGCCCGAGGAAAGCGGCATTGCCGCCAACGAAGATCCCGAGCACCAGGCAAAAGGCGGCCATCATGCCGGCAACTGGCGCGTGCTGCGGCGACCTCACGACGCGCGGCGCGTACATCATGGCGAGGCTGCTGAGGTAGCCGCTGGACCAGGCAAACACGGCCATGGCCACCATGTAGGCCCAGTCGCTGGCGATCCACACCGGGAGCTGGCGCTCCTTCGGCAGGTAGTTGCACAGCAGGAAGATCGGCAGGAACACTAGCCGCAACACGACTGGGACCCACAGGAACCTTGGCCCCGGCTGCGAAAAGGAGGCGGGTGACGCGATTTCGCACGTCAAGTGCCGAGCGATGCGACGCGAGTGACGCGATTTCTCTCGGCACCTTTACTTGACACCATGTAATACCGTTACTCGTAACGTGTTACCTCCAGCACCTTTTAGGGAGTCTAAAATACCCAAAAGCTCTATAGAGAAACGAAAAACTGATAGCTGTATTTCAACGAGTCGAATAAACCTTAGTATGCAGAATCGCAATGATTGGGAACACTGGGTTTTTGTGACATTTTTTTTATTGGGACACCGCAATTAATTACGTGACTTTAAGTGACCCAATGTCCCACCATTTATCATGGTATCAAGTAATGTACCGTGACACGACGATGTCAAATCAAAGTGTCATGTGACATTACAGCATCGAGTCATAGCGTCGCGTAACGTGACGACTCAATGCTGCAACATCACATGACCATATCGCTCGGCACCACGGTGTCATGTAGCACCCTGCTACGTGCCGTAAAGTTGAGTTGCTCGACGCCATCACTTCGCGTAACCACGTCACGTGACGCGACTGCTTCTTGCAATCACAGACAAACTTGACCCCGCCGCACAGTCCGTAGAGATGCTCAGCGTTCACAGAAAAAACCTGCACGGCGCTTTTTCGTAACCAACCCATAAATGCATTCTTCGTAAAAAAAACTTCCAACAAAAAATTCTGCCGCAGAGAAACGGGAGCCGTCACGTCGTGTAACCACGTCACGTGACATGACTGCTTCTTGCAGCCACAGACAAACTTGACCCCGCCGCACAGTTTGTCAAGACACTCGGCGGGCACCGAAGGAACCTGCACGGCGCTTTCTTGTAACCGGCCCAGAAACACATTTTTAGTAAAAAATTCCAACGAAAAACTGTACTGCACAGAAACGGGACTCACCCAGCGGACCCAGATGGGAAGTATGCTGCCGAGCATGGCGAAGAAGTTGAAGCCGAAGAAGCAGGCCACTGCTGTGAAGTACTTTTCTGCAAGCCGGGGAAACATTGAGGCAACACATTGAGAAACGGTTGGGCTCCTGCAACGAGCCGATGGTAACAGCACCTTTCCTAGAGTCGCTAAATCAACTACACCTAGAGTGTCGACGGCCCGTTCCTTGAACGTCTCGTGGCCAAAGGAAAAGTGGGAGCAATAAACCCTTTCCTATATTCAGCACCATCTGGTGGCTCAAAAAGCAGTTTCACTTATGACAAACTAGTGGCAGTTATGGAACTGTATTTCGTCGGGCATTGTCACTTTGATCACCTCATAACTCTTTCTTGATCTGTTTCAGTGGTGTGAACAAAAGAACTGACCAGCACGATGTGGCAGCCCGCGAGTGTCTCAATCCAATTTCAGCCATCAAAAGGCTTTAAAGGCAAAATTGCGCCGAGAGATGGATTGGACCACACTCGGATATAAACGCCTAAGCAGCCGTCGTATCTAATTCGTGCATCGTGTTGTACGCACTGATGCCTCGAGCGTACAGGCCTCGCATATCATATGCACCAACCCACTGATCTCAATGACAATTGCTGGATCGCGTTTGCCCGCTCTGCGAATGCGGTCACTGGCGGCCATCTTTAGGTAGAGCTATATTACCTCTAGCCAAGGTACAGCTCCTGCAGCCACTGTAATCCATCCATGGCAGACAACGTTTTGGCAGGTGTGGTGGCAGGTTGCCGTCAAAATAGGGTGGATGATATTTCGTGCTTGATTGAAATTGTTTGACGAAACATGTTTTTGAAACCCAGCGTGAACGGTAGCACAATCTATGAGGACCTGGTGAAAGTTTCACGAAATCGCAGCACCGGGGGAAAAGCAGCACAGCTCGCATCGAAAGTCGCATCAAAATTAGCATCAAAAGCAGACGCCGGTACGGAGTCTGCTTTCGATGCGAGCTGCGCTGCTTTCCCCCGGTGCTGCGCTTTTGTAGAACTTTCTCTGGGTCCTCAAAGATGAGGCTACCGTTTGCGCCGGGTTTCAAGAATCTGCGTCGTCGAACAACTTGAATCAAGCACGAAATATCTCCCACGGTACAGTGTACTAGATCCACGGCTATTTTATGGCACCTGGCCGCCATTGCGCTGTCCACCATATAACTATGATGGCTAGAGATGATATAACTCAACCTAAAGATGGCCGCCAGTGACCGCATTTCGGTCCATAGGCGGAGCTGGTCAAACGCGATCCACGAAATAGACATAGAGATCAGTGCACCAACCCAAGAAGGCCACCAGAACTATGGCACAGATGCCATATGCCGCGATGATGATAGTGATCAAAGTTGCCGGTCTAAATTTCGAAAAGGGTCTATTGGTTAAAGTTGCGGCTTCATAATACAACTTCCCGAGCTTACGATATGGTGCCAGGGAGCTCGGGCGATACCGTTTTACTCTATATGGACTGCTTTATTGTTTCTAGAGGATAGAAAAGTGCTTTCTGTGGATTCAGGTGGAGTTTCAGATAGCTGGCCACAATGATTCTAAGCAACAAGATGGCTTACACACAGCATATTTAGAGGCTCTAGATGTTTTTGCTGCCAACTCGGCTGTTAGTGGGAGGTCATTAATCAGCCTTGGGTAAGCTACTTTCAAAAGTCCGTTACACTCGATTACATTCATAAAAGCAGCAAAGCTGCCAGGACAGTCACCAAAATAAAAAAGTAATTTGTTACGCTAGCTACTTTTGAAAAGTAACGGCATTACTTTTAAGTTACTGTCCCTCAGACTATGATTCAAATAAAAAAGTAGAAAATGCTTCCCGTTTATCACAAAAGTGCAAGTTTGTGCGAGTTGGAACAAGGCAAACGTGGCACTCAAAAATGACTAAAAAATATTTTGAAAAGTGCGCAAATTTTACTTGTTCAGTGATATCTTAATGCTCAAGAAACTGAAAGGTAACGACAATGTAATGTCGTTACTTTCGTTGTTACTTCAGAGAAAATAGTAAAACTAGTGTTACAAGTTACTATTAAAAGAGGTAGTACATAGTAGAACATTCCTAGCAAAGACTCACTAATTGATCAGAACAAAAATGGTGAGCGAAATAGGCAGAAATAGAGTGACAGATGCACACTGGTGTAACGTAGAGAACTTCAACGAACACCCAGACGTATGACAATTGTGCCGACTCATGCACCCACCATTAAGGAAAAAGTTGGGGTCCAAGACCTTGACGTCGGACGCGACTGCCGGAAATGCCGCCAGGGTCACGAAGAAGATGAGGAACACGTTAAGGCACTGTGCCCACACCTGGCAGAAGCAGACAGAGAAAAATAATGGCCTCACCAGAACACCACGATTTAACATGCACACCGAAAAAAAAAGGACACTCCCACCCTGTTACTACCCTTCGGTACATTACGGTACTGACATTCGACCTCCACTTCGTTCGTTCGAGAGTTCTCTAACCGAGTTCCAAGGTTCCCCACGCTCCCAAATTTCCTCAACTGCCGCCGCCCTCAAAGACTTTTTCGCAGTTCAAGTGCAATTTTAGCAACTCTAAGCAACCCATTGATGCATAACTAGGGTATGAGCCGGACATTCCCCAGATGCCGACTATTGCTTGCAAGCTCTGTACGCTGCTCAACTGCTTAGTCACAACAACGTCCAGACCACAAGGAATTCCTTGGTGCTGCCGAGAGCTTCAATCATTTGTTTTACAGGTTTATCCGGATACGGACGGAGAGAAAATGGTTTTCTTTATTTCCAATAGATAGCACCACAAAAGCTTGTGCATTCCAAATAATGTCGCACCATAGTATTGACAACCGCCACACGCGGCTGCAGATTGTGAAGAAAAAAACAAGTTTCATTTCTTTGCACATGCGCAGCATTTCGGTGGAAGATGGTGCGTCGGCTCTCAATTGTGCCGAAACAAACAATGTAAGAACTACAAGCTGCAAATCTTTTTGAAGTTAAAATCGTTGCGCTACCTGGGTACAACCTTTCGTCACAAAGTAAGCTTTCCTTGAAAAACAAACGTGCTTTGCGCAACATTGTTGTTACAAGGCACAGTACCCAACAATAGTAAAGGCCTCTTTGCCCAGACAGTTTATCCAGTGGAGCTAAGCACATGTTGGCCCTGGGCACTTTATGTTTCGATGGCGAGCATAGAAGAAAAGTTTGTCTATTTGCTTGCCTCGTGCAGTGTGGACCTGTCGAAGGCGAATCGTGCACGGCCGCCTGAATCTGCATTGTTGAACGGGTCTTCCACATTGTTGAAGACTGTATTTTAAGTTAAAAGTGGTTCCGGAAAGCGCTTTTTCGAGATGTTCACCCCAAATTTGGAGCGCATATCGGAACTAATCCCAACTCCGAACGAGTCTTGGTATGTAAATATTGAGCTCAAAATTGTTTGCTTGTTTTTGGGAGGGGGAAATTTATTTTACGACATATGTCACTTATCCAGGAACTTAAAGAAATGTTTCTGGGGAGTTTAGTGCCCCATTAAGGCTGAAACGCACAAATTAAATAAATGAGCCACAAGTCTGAACATGTGCAGATTGTTTCACACTATATTTTCAAGAAAAGAAATTTGGCATACAAAAAAATAACAATTATGATTTTAATGAAAGGGTACTGTAAACAACTTAATTTTCGCAAATTTCACGAATCACCCATAATTCGCAAAAAATAGGCCACGGAATGTTTTCCTATGGTAGCAAATACATAGTATACCACACCATTTCGCGAAATTTCGACCCCATGAAAATAAAGTTCTTTACAGTATTCACAATTTCCATACAATATGTATTCATTAGGCATTTTTTTTATATAGTTTGAAACTATTTTCGCGCTCATATTGAATGGGTTAAAACAGAGCAAAAAGACGAAGGACCAGTAAAAGGAAACACACAGACACAGTGCTGACTTACAACTGAATTTTTACTTCTGCGCCATTCAGCAAGTAAACTTAAAACCAGATAAACATACAAGCAATCGACCCAATAACATGTCATCTTCCCATCAAGCCGACATGCAGCTTCACGTATTTACCCGCCTTTCTGATAAAATTGATCTCATCACTAACCAGGGCAAGTGACAGAACACTTACGCACATGCCCGCATCATGGTTGGCAAAAAAAAAAAGATTGAAGTACACCTAAGCACTTCTTAAGAGTTGTGAATGCGAAAGCATGCAAGCCGATCGTCTGCTCCCTGTTTCGTCTGCTGCGTACCGTAGGGGACGAGGAAGAAGAGAGGCACACGGCGAGGCGCAAGGGACAAAAAAGAAAAAAATGACCGCATCTCCACGTGGTGAATGATGTTGATTGGGGCGAAGCTCTGGTGGTGCTGATGATACTGATTTTATTGCTCATTGGTAGTGGTGATTTTTTTTTTATCGCTCATATGCTGAGTACCGGGTTGCGTTTCGACTTCATTATTACTGCTTTATGGTCGGTGAAATGCAGAGCCAGTGGTTCTTCTAGCGGATCAGCTTGGATCCGCTAAAAGCCGTGGGAACGCATCTCCACCGCTTAAGTCAACGGTTCACATCAGAAAAAGAATGTGTGGTATGAACCGTGGTTATATACGCAGTTGAGCATTTGGCCGCAGCGCCCTCTTGTCTATAAACGTTGAGCCAATGCATGCAAAGCTTAATGCGATTATATACGCATTTGACCGCAGCGCCCTCTCCTGTATGGACGTTGAGCGGCTACATGCAACATTTCATCCACGACATCCCCAGCTCTGAGTTACTACCACATCTCAGAGCCCCCTACTCGTCCCGCAGTCGTGGCCGAGTGGTTAAAGCGATGGACTAGAAATCCATTGGGTTCCGCACAGGTTCGAATCCTGTTGACTGTGCAAACACTTTTTCTTTTAGAGCGCAGCTCTTAGGCGCCCGTTTCTCGCTTGAGCGGCGTCGGCGTAACCAAGGTCACCCCAAGGTCACGTGACCCCTCCCAAGGTCACCCCTCGTGACCCCCCAGGTCATGTGACCCCCAAGGTCACGTGATCCCTCCCAAGGTCACGTGACCCCCAAGGTCACGTGATCCCTCCCAAGGTCACGTGACCCCCCGAGGTCACTTGGTCCCCCGGCCATGTGACCCCCCCCCCCAAGGTCACGTGACCCCCTCCCCCCGAGGTCAGGTGACCCCCTTGAACATATTAAAGAATGAGGGGAGGATGAGGAGGAGGAGGGGTCTACCCTCCCCTCAGTACCCTTCCCTCCTCCTCCTCAAGAGCTGCGCTCCAATTCGGCGTTACAGGGAGTTGTAAACGGCTTTCACTTTTTTTTAAGAAAACAGATGGGATGGCAATCGATGTGAGCACGGATGCCAGACGGACAAGGCTAGACCCTAAGGAGCTTTGCCCCTAAAAGGGGGGAACGTGACAGCCCCGGTAACAACAGTCGAATCTGGCAGAGCTCGAGGGCAGACGATTCCTCATCACAAAGTCGCGGACCCAGACCTTCATTGCGGAGCTGGACCTGCATCATCGAGGCAGACCGACAACACAGCAGCGGTTGCCCCAACTGAGGAGGCCAAGCCAGCGGCTGACCACGAAGAGAACTGTATTTATAAAACTCCTCATGACAGCGGGTTTCGTCTGGTTTCTCGGCGAGCGAGCGGAGTGCGGTCCGATCGGGCAGAGGCAATAAGACACACACAGTACTTTTCGTCGCCGTTCAGCGAGCGAGCTCCCCTGGTGACTTTGGACGCTCCGTGTTAACGGCGAGCTGATGGACATGCAGCGCCATGGGGTGAGCGGTCGTGGAAACTGACGAGCGCAGCGGCCAATGGGAGCCCCGTCAACGCGCGCCAGCCAATGGAACCAAAAGAAACTAGGTGCCGTTTTCGCTGATGACGTCAACTCGCTTCATCAGAGTTAACGCTTTTGCATTAAAAAGCTTCGTCAATCTCCCGAGCATATGTAGTTCTATGTCGTGATAAAATCTTAATCTCATCAAACACTGGAGAGCATGTACATCTGTCGCAGTGGACCGCTAAGTTGCCAGACGGGGAGGAGCGTAAGGAGAGAGAATGTTGCCTTGCCTGGTCATTAACACATCTTCCCGTCTGCACAATGTACACTTCTCCACAGGACAACAGAATTTGATACACCACCCCACATGCGCAGGCATAAACCGGTTCCGGTGCTTAACTTGACGCTGTGTACCCGCGCGACCACCTCGATTCAACGCTGCACACAGCTGCCCAAACTTAACTGGAGCCGAAAACACAACTGGCACGTTGTACCTACTTGCAACCTTCTTGACACCGTGGGACACCATGTGCATATACGGCAAGACCACAGGTCTTCCCGCTGGTTTTTGTCTTGCCTCAGTACTAGGAGGCCCTCTAAACACCTTAACCAAGGATTCAACAATGCCCATGACAACCCCCAAAGGGAAACCAGCGATTGACAACCTTTTGACTTTCAACAAAAAACTGTCACCACACCTATGGTGGCACGAATTAAACAAGGCGGTGCGGAGACTGGGCAGTGCAATGACCCTTTTCACTGCTTCAGAGTGTGCGGATTCATGCACTAAGAGCCGGCCCCTTCTTAGATCTAGGCTCATAGGCCCAACACAAATGCAAGGGCTCACATCGAAGATTGAGATCTAAAAATTGCAGGGGCAGCTGTTTTGCAGCCGTGAATAAAGGTGGTCGCGCAAGTACACAATGTCAAGTTAAGCACCGCAACCGGTTTATCGCCTGTGCATGTGGGGTGGTGTATCAAATTCCGTTGTCCTGTGGAAAAGTGTACATTGGGCAGACTGGGAGATGTGTTAATGACCGGGCGAGGGAACATTCTCTGCCCTTACGCTCCTCCCCGTCTGGCAACTTAGCGGGCCACTGTGACAGATGTACATGCTCTCCATTGTTTAATGAAATTAAGATTTTAGCCCGACATAGACCTAAGTATGCTCAGGAGATTGACGAAACTTTTTTTATTGCCAACCATAACGCGGGCATGTGCATAAGTGTTCCGTCACTTGCCCTGGTTAGCGATGAGATAAATTTTATCGGAAAGCCGGGTAAATACATGTAGCTGCATGTCAACTTGATGGGAAGATGACGTGCTATCGGGCCAATTGCTTGTATGTTTATTTGGTTTCAAGTTTACTTGTTGAATGGCGCATAAGTTAAAATTCAGTTGTAAGTCAGCGCTGAGTCTGTGTGTTTCCTTTTACTGGTCCTTCGTCTTTTCAGGCTGTTTAAACCCATTGAATATAACTATCAACCAACTCGCCCAACTTTACACCTTGTTATTTTCGTGAAGTCAAATTTCCTTCTGTTTCTTGGCTCGTTTTTTTGAGGGGGACATGTTCCAGTCTTCAGGCTATTGTTCTATTGTTTCTCAAAACTTTTCAATCTTGATGAATGCCTATCGCTCTTAAATTCCCTCCATTAACTGGCCAAAGTTCAAAATTGCTGCACCACCCATTAAAATTTTTTTTTTTTTTTTTTTTTTGGGGGGGGGGGGGGGGGGGGGTATGCATATCTTTAATCTGATGCTTTGGTCTAGGCAGGCAGGACGATTTGAAGATCAAACACACGTCTTGAAAGTGCTGAGGTGCATCTTCGACTGTAAGGAAGACAAGTCTACTCATCCCTGCTCACAGGCGGCCACTGAATGGCAGAAAGAGACCACACCTGCTTAAAGACGAGCCAGTAGGGGGGTGCCTTTGAGCGGGTGCTCGAAGTCCTTGCCGCCCTGTTGGCCAGTTGCTGGTGGTACCTGTAGAAAGGCTGGAAGAAAAACATCATTGCATTTTAATTCCAACGATAAAGTCAAGAGACACGGGATGTGCATTGCAATGCAGTCACGTGGCACTGCAGCATGGACATTGTGAGATCACACCATGAGAGAATGTGACATCGCCCTTCCCATGGCCAAGATGGCCATGCGAAGGAATGTTTAGCCAGCTTGCAGGCTGTCTGGATCGTTCGAGAGGAGGCAAACTGCTCGTATTGGAGGATGTTGAGACAATACTAGGCAGTGTCTAGAGAGGAATGCAGAAATGCCTTTGGAGTTCAACACTTGCCTGATTTGGCAAATCACAAAGAAGCTATGACATCAAAATGAACTTTCCTGCATTTCGCAGTTAATCACTGTTTCAATAAAATAATGCCCTGCACCTTCTAACCTGGGAACTCGTGTTCTCAAATGTGGGAATGACCGAAGGGCAGGGAGACTTTACATTCCTTTGAAGAGGGGGACTCGCACAATGGTTGCGACAAGGATTCAACGTGTTTGTCGGGATCACTTTCCAAAGCTTTCCCGTTTCAGCCTTCAGGAACTTATGCCCGGCAAGTAAGGACTCTTTCCTACCTTGCCGGCACAGGGGGGCATTCTGGGCAAAGACATTGCAGCTTCTTTAGTGTTTACTACTTAACGCTCTTAGACTCTGTCCTTCTCCGGTATGCACATCCTCTCTTCTACTGGGTGTTTCTGAAAACGGGAGCCAAATCGTTGTTGCGAAAAGTATGAATGGCACAGAAAAAGAATGATGAGCCATTTCACTCTGTGAAGGTCAATGACCAGCGAAGCTGTTTAGCACACGACACAGACGTCAATTTCTCTGCTAAATTTAGCGAAAAAATTTACCTGCCAAATTTTGCGGAAAAATATCCCCGCTAAATTTAGCGGGTAAATTGACGTCACGTGACACAACTTCGTGACGTCATTGACTTTGTGACGTCACGAAGCCGTGACATAACAAAGCTATGACAGTTTCCGTTGCCCGCCACGAAAAATGCCCGGGACCCTAGCCATAAACAGCTTCGCTGCAAAAAAGGTCAATGTCGTATCAGTCCCTGCCAAAGGGCCCCATTTTAGGAACATAAATAACATTCAGTATACCGTAATTAGGGAATTTATAAGTATGGTTCCATTCAAAAGCTTGCCGGGGATCATCGAAAGCAACTAAATCAACTTAATTCAGAAATGTAGAAGGCACACACAGCATTTTACAACATTCCGAAAGAACGCTAAATTTGAATGTGTTTCTAGTTTTCGGTTTCTTATCGGAGCGCACCTTTGCACCCGCGGTCTTGCCTCCCGTGGCTGAGGCACGCGACGCACATGTGCCACACTTCCTTCCCTCCTATAAGGGAGGCGAAGTGGCAAGTGCACACTTCAACGACGGGGCAGGACCATTGGCACAAAACTGTGCTCCAATTAAAAACCGAAACCTCAAAACATGCCCGAATTAAGCGTTTTTTTTTTTTTTAGGGGCGAAGCTTTTTAGGGTTTAGCCTTGTCCGTCCGTCCGTCTCCCCGTGCAGGATTTGAACCTGCGCGGGGAAACCCCAATGGATTTCTAGTCCACCGCCTCAACCACTCGGCCACGACTGCGGGACGAGTAGGGGGCTCTGAGATGTGGTAGTAACTCAAGAGCTGGGGATGTCATGGATGAAACGTTGCATGTAGCCACTCAATGTCTATACAGGAGAGGGTGCTGTGGTCAAATGCGCATATAATCGCGTTAAACTTTGCATGCATTGGCTCAATGTTTATAGACGAGAGGACGCTGCGGTCAAATGCTCAAATGCGCATATAACCACGTTCCATACCACACCTTCTCTTTCTGACATGGACCTTTGATTTAAGAGGTAGAGATGTGTTCCCAAAACTTCTAGCGGATCCAAGCTGATCCGCTAGAAGAACCACTGGCTCTGCATTTCACCGACCATAAAGCAGTAATAATGAAGTCGAAACGCAACCCGGAGCTCAGCACTACTTATGAGCAATAAAAAAAATCAGTACCATCAGCACTACCTATGAGCAATAAAATCAGTATCATCAGCACCACCAGGGCTTCGCCCCAATCAACATCATTCACCACGTCGAGATGCGGTCTTTTTTGGGGGGGGGGATGCAGTTGAATTTTGTACATAAATTCTACATTTTTAAAATAAGTCGATTTAGTGTTTTTCCGTGATTTTCAAGAAGTTTCTCATTGAAACCATACATACAAATTCACTACTTCCAAAATTTATTTACTCTAATTAATAAACAAAAAATACCAAACATTATTAATTTTCTCAAATGGGTGCATTGGCAGAAACCGATAAGACATTAACATTTTTTCTGTGCGGTGCATACTTTTTGCAGGAGCGATTTGGCTCACGTTTTGAGGAACACCATGTATATGTTTGAAAGATAGACAGTGCAGCTATCACTGGCCCGACAGAAGTGTTGCTTATTATATTTCAAAATACTATCAGTCCCTCATGGGACTATGATAGGAGAGGGCACAAACACTTTCTGAGAATATATATACATAAAAAAAAAAAGAAGCATCACAGATTTCAAAAAAAGGAAAGAGCCTGCACAGTACTGTAGACTAAACGTTGCGAACACAGCCGTGGATATTTGAGACCATGCTACTGGGCAGTGACGCTTCCCGATTTAGAGATCGCCGCCGCGGCTGTAAAACCCTTTGGTAGCTACTAGCAGTACATGTGTTGGTAGTTTCAACCCTATAACGTAACATTATCACTACACATTGCATTACGTAACACTATGACATAACACCGTGACTGCACAGTCCAGCATTAAAACTGTATCACAGCACCTTTCATAATTACATTGGCTTGTACAAAACAAAGTACATCCTGCCTCCCCACTTCACATCCGGAAGGCGAGACCGCCTTAAAGAGGTTTGAGAGCATCTGTGCAGAACGGATGTCATCAAACCCAATATTTTTCCTCTTACGACGAGTGAATGATACAAGCTACCAAAGGAAACTGTTTCCGCGACCTCTACAGCACTGATTTTCAATCATCTGTTGAGTATATATTGATGTCTGAATTCGCGCTCTTTCATGTTTACGTTTTAACGTAAAACATTCTTTGGTTAGCTGCTCCTGATATGGTCACGCCGCATCTCGCGAAGCCGTGACCTGCGACGTCGCATGACATCACCACACGACGCCATTTTTTCGCTAAATTTAGTAGAAAAATTGACGTCACGTGACATGGTCACGCGATCTATACGCTGATTCAATTCCCCGCTAGATTTAGCGGGAAAATTGATGTCACGTGACCTCAACGCCAATTCAATTTTCCCGCTAAATTTAGCAAGGAAAATAAAGTCCTATGACCTCATGTCCCGTGACCTATAGACAAATTTAGTTTCCCTGCTAAATTTAGTGGAAAAATTGATGTCACGTGACCTGTACGCAAATTCAGTTTACACGCTACCCGTCATTCCTCATCTGTGGACACAGGCCGACACGACGGGGAAAGTCAATGGGTAAATGAGTCAACGAGGTGGAGAAGAGTGGAGAGATTTGGAGGCACAGCTCGAGAAGACATGCCTGGATTTTACTAGCGTTTGTGACGGAAGAACTTTTCACATATTCAACACAATTGCCCAGCGATTCGCCATACAATTTTCTTCCCCTTTATATCAGCATTATATAAGTGAAACTTGCATGTGCTCATGCCAAGCTACCTTATATTTGTAACTTTGAAAATGTATAAGCATCCCCTCCCTGCAATGATGCCTTTGAGGTGCTGCGAGGTAACCTGGATAGATAAATAGATAAAAGAACATTAATTTTATTTCGGGCTTTGCTTTTATAGACACAGGGCACCTCGAGCAACAGTGGCACTGCCACTGCAACAGTGTCACGTGGCTGGTGCCTGGTGAAGTCATGTAATCCCTTCTGCTAAATTAGGTGTACAATTCAATTTACCGGCTAAACCTCGAGGGTAGATGTTTCCGGCTACATTTAGCAGAGTACAAGTTTTCTAAATGTAATATGTTAAACTTTTGTGTCAGCCTTCTTTGGCACGACTTTTAATGAAACCTAGCCCTACCGTAGAATACCGCGTGTCCGCCCATTTCACATTAAGCGCCCATTACCAAATTCGTAGGACCTGAGAAAATATGCACGGTACATTTATGTGTAAAAGTCATGACCGGACAAGCGCCCATCCCCCATTTTTTCGCGATTATCTCCAAAGTTTGAGTGGGCGCTCGCCCGGTATTTTACGGTACAGATTGTGTGTAAAAAGCAATGGAAGGGCCAGGCAGGGAAAAGTAAATTAGTAGCCACAGCATAGAAAGTGCGACACAAGGTTTTAAAGTCTGATCAAACAAAGAATTGCATCTGCAGCCTTCACTGAGTACTTCAACATTCAAGGCCACGCACACTGATCTCTACAATAGTAGTACAGTATAGACCACTTACAACGTAACCGCTTATAGAGCAGGACCGGGTATAACGCGGTTTTTTTAAACCACCGGTTCGCCTCCCATAGAACTCCATGTAATTACATACCGCTTAAAATGCAGGCGCGCGAAGGGAAATACCGGTTATAGTGCGGTTTTCGGAACAGCCCGGCGACCGCGCTGACTGACCCACGCAGAGAGCACGCTTCCCTGTGCGACACTAGATAACAGCGCGAGCCGTAAGCGGCACTCGCGGGGCAAGGACGTTGCTCAATGAAGCGAAGAGAGAGGCTTCAGTTGCCCTAGCGACGGAGGGACGCACGCACATGTCGTTCACGTGCGTGCGTCCCTCCGCTGCGTTGGAAAACAACCGCAACGACAGACCAATCGCAGGTCGAGGAGAAGTGTTCGCGCACGTTGCATGCCGGTCGCGGGCCGGCTGCTTCTATCCGCAAACATGGCGTCGGTTTTGATCGTCGACGTAGACGGCGTAGAAGCTCATCGTTCCGCGTAAAAGCACTATCCTTGACTGTAAATTTTCGTTGCGTGTCGCTATGATAACCCAGCACGTATTAGAAGGGAAGATCCACCTACTCGTGCGGCGATGTTGTGGCGGCACTCTCAAGACGGAAGAAACGCCCGTGTCGTTGTGTTTGTTTACTTCGACTATAGTGGTGCTTTCTAAGCATTTGTGTTTTCGAACATCGCCCGGATTTCTTATTTGGAGCATTTCATGCCTGTGCTCCAGTTGAAGGTATTACGGGCGCGTACCGTATAAAGGATGCGAATTTTCGCACGTTTTCATCGCTGGAGAAAAGTGATTAGGGTTAGCAATCCTGAACGCTCGCAACATCCGTCCGCAACCCGCGACGCCGTCAGAAGGCTGCGCCAGGTAAAAGTCGCTCATTTCTTTCAAAATGTGTGACACACTTGAGAGAGAAGTGTACTAGTCTGGTGAAATAAAGACTTTCCTCAAACTAAAGCTTTATTTTTCATCTAACATAAAATAAATTCTTTTACAAAGGTAAGTTGTCTGATGGCATGCATCTTGGCTTGAAAAATTGATGTTTTGGTTATAGTGCGGTACCGCTTATAGTGCGGATTTTCGGGACTCCCGCGACATACGTTATATGCGGTCTACACTGTAATAGAGTACAGGTAAGGAAAGAACACTAAAAAGGGGGATATTGAAGTTTATACATGATGCTCGTTTTCAAATAGTTTTTTCCATTCTGCAACTGCAAGAGCACATATTTTATGAAAAAATTGATAAAAAATACTTGTACCATCAAGCATTTGACATTAAATTTTCAAATGATGAAATGTGCAAGTTGCATTTCTTGCCTTGCTGCAAATAAATTGTGACAGTGATAGTACAAATTAGTCTTTGCAAGGATTAGGTAAATAAACACTCCATTTCATACTCAATATATAGTCTAAGCTCATTACAACAGACCTGGTTACAACAGACATTTGGATATAACATACCGATTTGTGAAGTTCGGTTGGTTTTCCTCTACGTACCATTGACTCAATTTCATATCTGCATACAACATAGTCCTTTTACAACAGACCAAAATCTTGGTCAAAATCAAGGTCTGTTATAACGAGCTTAGACTGTACAACTCTGTCAAAGCTACTGGCACAAGTGCATGGCTTCCCCTATGGTTTCGTTTGCGCAAAAACACAAGTAAATGATTAACGAGACTAAGCCCGATGCTTGCACCAGCAGATTGGAAAGCTTTGTATGTTACGTATGAAATGGAGTATATTCATGGTTTAATAAACTACAGTAGTACACGGCACTTCCAAGAGGGCTCTCTGGAAACCGCAACTGACATTCAGCAAAACTGGCAAGTGCCTTGCACCGACACCCAGTTGCCGAGAGCACAGGTCCCCTCGACTCCCAAAGGCTGAGCCATTACCGGCAGGACCTCTTACCAGCAGCGGGAGTGCAAAGTAGGAGTCCAGGCACAGGAGCAGGACCAGCAACGCCGACAAGAAGTAGTATATGGCCGCCGTCCGTGCACTCGGAGAAGCTGCAACAGGACAAGTCGAGTTGCAGCGTCGTAACCGGGTGAAGCAGAGATAGAAAAGTCAATGCGACCAACGGCTCGAGCGGCGAAAGCTTGGAATGGCTAGGATGTACGAGCATGTTTTTATACGAGGTAAGCACGAGTCTCTTCGACAGGTCTTCGATCGGGTGGAGTCAGTTGCGCAGCAGCAAAAATGCATCGCCACGGCACTCACGGCCTTTCTGCGTTGGCTATCAAAGACTAAACCAACCACGCACAGTGAGTGCGTCACAATCCTGCGCTATTTTGTGTGTGGGATCGATTTGGCTGGCGATAACGAAACAATGAAGGCAATGGGCGCCCGTGGGGCCCATTGCCTTCACTGTTGTAATCGACGCAAATTGACATGCTATAGAGCCACTGGCGGCATTGCTCCCAAGAGAACTGGAGATGGACAGTTTTCAAACGACACTCTTCTTATGCAAACCTTATTCGGCATAAACACCACTGCCACAATATCCTGAGTGGGCCAAGTTTTGGTGTACAATTAAGAAAGGTTGAAAAAAGAACTATTTTTAGATCATGTTTCCCCACAGAACTTGTAATTGTGGCGAGGGACAATAAAGCAAAGATGACTGTACCTCTTAGTCAGCAATGTTTGCTTATGTCCTACCATAGTTAATTACTTGCATTTACGTCGAGGTCACCATCGATCCAAACACTATGATTGCTAAAAGTAAGCCATCTTTCGGTGTTAAAAAAAAAAAAAAAAGCAAATCAAGCCAAAAATAGAAGTGCGTTACCTTTGGGGGAGGCAGGGTATCCCTCAGGATATTACGTTAGTAAGATATCAATGATACGATCATGCTTGATTCATATTTCGGGATGGTTTGAATTTCTTAAGCACCCCAGCCAAAAATTTAACACGCTCCATAAATCTCAATTTATAGAGCGTGGTTCCTGTGGCGTGCCCCCTCATGACGCGGTGAATTATACGAACAAAAGCGCCGACTTCGGAGAAGGTCAAGTTTCTCAATTTTAAAAATATCAAGGCACATTGAGGTAAACAACATCGCAGCATTCCCCGCAACTTCCAATATTCCGTTCAACTGGCTCAGATCACACATCGTTAAGCCACGAAGGATCTTTCTTCACTGCCGCGGTAGTCACAGCCAGCCTCTGCGGCATGAGAAATAACAACTGCCACAGGCCCAGTCACCACGGCTAGAGAGCTACAGGGTGTTCTATTCTAGCCCTAAGGCTAGAGTAGAAAAAGCTGAATGAATAAAAAAAATTGGCCGATCCCGGAGGCAGTGCAATACTGCCGGTATTGCACTGCATTTAGGATTGAAGCAAGTTTCTCGTCCAGAGCCATCTGTTCTCACAAACCAAGCATGTATGGATATTTATTACTTTTTGGATTTCTTTTGGATGATATGATTTTCAGAAGGTACAAATACTTTCCACATCCTTGACAGACTCAGATTATCGAGATTCTAGTACTGTACAGAATCGCTTCTCACCACAGTCAACGTGCGTCTAACGTTACATTGGTTCCATCGCCTTTTTTCTGTACGAGCTGGGCCAACAGCGTAGCAAGCACCACCTAGCGGATGCGCCCAGAAAAGGCCCCAGGCATTCTAGGAAGCTTGCCAACGGGTTTTAGTGTATAGTACGTAACTTTGGCCAACACTGAGGTGAAATTCCTCTGTCAGTCACAAACAAGCAATGCTCACCCGCAATGGAGAAGATGTTCAACAGGGACGTCAGCGTGCCGCTGATATTCTAGGATGCAAAGAAACAAAAGCAAGTGTAAGCATCCACAGGCACTGCACTGAAGGCATGGTTGACACATTTGCGTTTCGAGTGTGACCGACTGCCTTGCAGCCGCGTGTGATCACTCACAATGAGAGAACAGACTGGCACCGTCCATATCATACTCTCGGATGTTTGCACTAAAACCTCTAACTTGCTACACCCTCCGTAAAGCCACTAGCGTCTAGTACCCTTATAAGATCCAAGTTACAATATGCCTCCATCTATATAGTCTCCCTGGCATTCATACCTCACAAATCATCTAGAATCCATTCAAAGAAGAGCCCTTCATTTTATTTATAATAACTACTCAACATATACCAGCATATCAGGATTACGCCAATCATCAATCTAACCTTCATTCACTTCCCCTTCGCTGCTCTCCTTCGTGGAATATTTTATTGCAATACCCGCCTCAGAGAATCGTTACTATCACCTCCCCATCACATATTCCCTCGTTTAGACCAGCCACAAAAATTATGCCCAGTTCGACCATCAACTGTTTCTCACCAGACTTCCACACTACCATTGGCTATCGAGGATTGGAACTCACTACCTCGCAACATTGTTTCTATAAATGATACTACTAAATTTGTTGAATCTGTTGCCCTCTATCTAACCTAGCTGACTAGCTTACAGCGATATATTTTTGTTTACTGTTGTACTTTTTGTTTTATTACTAGCCCCTTGTATAATGCCCCACGGGCCCTCGAGGAAAATAAAGGATGATGATGATGATGATGATTACCTCAGATTTTCAAAACGACAAAGTTTTCTGTCGGTTTGAAAACGTGTCTTTCGTATCCATTATTGGCTTAAAACACCAAATTTTGAACGACCTGTCTTCGTAGTCCACCAATTTTGGTAAACCCCCCTCCTGTTAAAGATTGGGTTCGAAGATTTCTCGGTAGGAAACTTGTACAGCAGACTCTCATTAATTCAAACTCCAGGAAGTCACAGATTTTAGTTTGAATTACCAGAAGTTTGAATTATCAGAAATTCATCTAAATATGATACTAGACAACATTATGATTTGTTACACATACAAAGCAAATTTTTGCCAGTTTCCTCTACATAGGCCTAATTATAAGCAAGTACAGGCATAACACATTGGTGAAAGAACTGTGACGTTAACTTTATTCATCCAGCAAAAAAGTTGTCGATTGTGGACTTTTTAGTCAGTACACGAGATCTCAAAACAAAATTTTCAATACCAGCCAAAGCAAAAAGCTCTTTACGGGACTCTTCCTTTGCAGCAGAAACTTCCGGAGCTGAGCGATGTGCTCAAAGGCCTCTGCGGCTGTGACAGTTGGTAGTGGGTCATCCCTTACTGCATCATCATCTTCACTCTCACTGCTGCACTGTGCTGGCATTACTTCCTTATGTCCTCTAATGAATCATCACGACAAACACACACATTGTCGTCAAGACTAGCATATTCCGCCAGCTCGGCGTTCACATTATGTGCTTCAAGGCCAGAAAGCATGATGCCAGTGAGCTGTTCCTCATCCTCGATGTTGTCTTAATCATCATTGCCAGTCCTGAAGCACATATTGTGAATGCCGTTTTTCGCTAATGTGTGCCTGCTTGAGCCCTGTTGAGTGCGCTTCTTTCCGAGCACCGGTGCACTGCGGAGAAGCAACCTCGCGAAAACAAGCTCCGCGGGTATTGCTTCTCTGCGGTGCACCAGTGCTCGGAAAGAAGCGCACTTAACGGGGCCGAGAGAACAAAAAAGTATGAATTAAGCGAAAACGCCGTTCGAATTAAGTGGCTTATAAATACATTAAAAACATAGCGGGACAACCAAAATTTTCAGATCTGTTTGAATTAACCGGAAGTACGAAATATCCGAGTTTGAATTATCGCGAGCCTACTGTACAAACAAGGGACGTTATCAGAAACCTGAGGGAAAAAAAAATTATGGTTAAGAGTAATTTTACTTACAAAAGTAGTCCAATTACTGCTGTGATAATAACTGTAATCAAATTATTACAAGATTACTCCTAAGAGTAGTCAATTATATGTAATCTGATTGCTTGTAATGAGCGTCCTACAAGTTTGGGTATACCGTGCCAACTACAGTGCTGGGCGTGCCCAAAAAAGCATCCAGGATTTTCTTCGCAATGCATTCATGAATGCGAGTCGTAGAATTCTGGAACACTATTGGAGTGTAGCCCACCAGTGGAGTTCTCAGTTTCAGCGTAGCATGTCACTTGAAGCAATAATTAAAAAGGCAGTCTCTTGCATACTAATATAAGGTCAGTGTACTCTGTTGGCGGCAAACATGCTTGATATCGCGACTCGTAGATGGCGCTAGCTTTTGTTACTGCTAAGCCAGTAGCTGTTAAGATAAAAAAGTTTGCCCCTTTCATTCACTATTCTGGCAAAGGCAGAATAGTGCCCTTACCAGCACAAAATATGTTGCATGTTTTACTCAAAATAAATGTCACAAGCACCTGCACTGCCATTTTTTTGGTTTGACGAGAATTGGGCTTACGCAGTGTCGCCTCACAGGAAATTTTTTTTTTATATTGGCGATGTCCTGTTTTCAAACTTTTGCATTCTATCATCAGAGCTAGCCTCAGATTCACACAAAGTCTAAGCATTCTGCAATGCATACAGTCGCCAACCAATTTTTCAGACGCCAATATTTCGGGCTTGTTCAATATTTCGGACCTAAAGGAGGAACCGTGACCTACGAGATAGAAATAGTGCATATTCACGATTGATGTTTCGGACAGCTTAAAGTCTGAAAGTTTGATTTTTTTAACAAAATCGTTGTAAGCGATCAGTGGGTAACATTGCCGAAAAGCCGCCATTTTAGATTTTATGTAGACTGCACACGGTCTGGCTTGGTTTGGCAGCGCTACTCGAGAACTGCTAAGCCTTACTGCTAGGTGACGCTATGCTACGGATTTCTCTCTAGCTGCGCTTCATTATCATCATTGGTACCCTTTTGGTTTGTTAATTCGCCATTCTGCAGTCATGGACTTGCACCTCTCATCTCGTCTTGGTGAATCGTGTTTTTGGATTACGCTGGCTTGGACGTTGTGACCCCATCCGTTTTCCCGCCCTTGTGAAGAGTCGCATAAGAAGCGCAGAAACTACTCGACCATAGCGCTAAAAAAAAAAAACAGTCATTATCAAGCTAAAGGAAAATGGCCGAATGCAAGCGGAGGCGTAACCTGAAGCAAGGCACTACTGGTGGATTTTTTAAGCCCGCTTAACGTAATAAAGGCAAGATTTTTTTACCTGCTTTTTTTTTCCAAACTGCTCTATTATTCGGACAATTTTTCGATCCCAGCGAAGTTAGAAAAATCTGTCGGCGACTATAGTTTATTTATGTGGACAAAAAAAATGGCTCCAATATTTTAATGTGAAAGCATTAACTGTCCCATAGAGCGAACCTACGTCATCAAGTTTTGAAGCCGCACCATACGGCCCGTTCCCCTGTCCCAATGAAGTGAAGCCTGTCGTCTGTAGCAGAAATCTGATGGATAGGTTCCCATTGGCTCTCGCGCAGCATACTTCCAAAGAACGCCACCAGAGAAGCCCTCTCCATGGCGGCGCAGCGCACGCAGCGGCCTGGCCGCTGGTACACTCTAAAAAAAGTCTGTGCGTCTACACACACTCGATTAGCCAATCACCGTAACTTACGGAGGCAGCTCAGCGAATGACGATGCCAAAACATATGTTTACACCAAAAAACGCAGTCTGCGTTGTGACATTAAGTAATGCAAAACATCACGCTTGCTTAATGTCACAACTCAGACTGCATCTTTTGGTCTAAACATATGTTTGGGCATCGTCATTTGCTGAGCTGCCTCCGTTAGTTGCGGTGATTGGCTAATCGGGTGTTGTGTAGACGCACAGACTTTTTTTAGAGTGTAAGAGAGAGCAGAGCCTGCACGGACAAACCGCAGAAAGGCTGCGCGACCGAGCTCAGCACGGCGCAGCCATTTCACAAGAGCGCGCGCTTGGCCGTCGGCCGCTACCTCGGCAGTAGCGAAACGTGGCCGTCCACGCTAGTACGCCGCAGACGAGCTAAGGGAGCGGAATAACGACATTTAAGCTTCCAAATTCACAACTCATAAGAAGTGCTTAGGTGCCCTCGAAATTTGTTTTAATCAAACTTTGTATTATAGTTTTTTATGTGAACTACAACTTTGTGGCAACCTTTTCCGCCCAACATCTGTTTACACAATTCCTATCACAAACTATGACGAAAATATGTGGCAACATATCCTACGAATTATGGACTGTGACAAAACCATTCTTGTAATTTTAGCACATTCTTAAGAAAAGTATTGCACGTTGAAATTCTTTAATTAATAATTAACAATTAGTTATTACAGTTGCCATAAACAAAAAATATTTTGTACATATTCTTTAAAAACCCCAGTCTTGCAAAACTCTTAGATTAACGAAACACCAAATGTAAAAACAAACATTCACGTAGATCCAAGGCCTAGATCTGGAGATATTGCGGACAAGGCTTTCCGTTACAACAAAAAGATGAATTCTGAGCAAACAGGAAAATTGTTTCAGAAAGCGCTTATACACAGCCTGGAAATGCAAATATGAATCAATGGAACTGTTCAATATACACTTTCAGAGAGTAATATTTAAAATACCGTATTTAGTAGCATAATGAACACACTTTTTTTCCCGAAAAATCCACACATATTGGAGGGGTGTGTTCATTATGCGGGGTGAAATTGTTGCATTTACACACTTTCAGAAAATGTCACATTAGGTGCCAATATGACACGGCAAGGTACTGTGGCACGTCTCCAATGATGGAGGTGCACCCACGGCCGGTAGGGGGACGGCACAATAACCACGTTTTATAAATTGAGAACCTTTTTAAAGCGCTTTCGGCGTGCATTTTGCCAAAGGAAAAGCGCCCTACGAAGCTCACTCAGCACAAGAGTAATGTGACCGTTCTTAGGCCTAACCACTTTCATGATTTCACTGTCCGAAAGCAAAACACAGACGACGGCATGTTTGTTGATATCAATGCATACGACAGGCAAGGAATGTCCGGGGCTGGCCGATTCCTCGACCCAAGCTTTGTCAAGTGTGCGCACCACTCGGTTTCACGGTTGATCAGTTCCACAAGAAGACACCTGCAGCATTTACGAGAGTGGCTTGGCTTGGCTTGACTTGGCCCGACTGCTTGGCGGCAAAAGAAAATTGGCTTGGTGGGCTTGGTGGCTAGCTAAGTTGGACATAATTCGAGACTCGCGAAGAGCCGAAAACTGGAAATGCGTTAATTACGTGAGCGAAAAAAAAAAAGTAAAAATATTGGTACCCGTTGTGGCAAGGTACATTCACTTTGCGAGTGCATTCATTATATGAGTAAATACATATACCGTTAAGTACCAACCCATTTGACATTAAGCGCATGCCACTCAATTTTGTAACATTCCTAAAATACACAAAGGACATATCTTCATATATTGTTACAGTGGAGCTGGTAAGGCCTAGGTTCCCAAGGATCGTGTCCGGTACCAAAATCTTGTCGACACAAACCTCCACGAACCTCTGGACAGCTACCGCCATCTATAAGCGACGGCGGCAAGCACACAACCAGTCGGTTTGCCGCCGTCGCTCGTAAGTGGTGGCAACCTTTCCAGCTATCATAGAAGAATAAATAGTTGGGCGCATTTGGTGGGAATTCATCGTAGGAAACAGCGCGCAAAACAGACGAGGACAAAGAAGAAACATGCGTGACGAGCGCAGCGCTCGTCACGTGTTTCTTCGTCCTCGTCTGTTTTGCGCGCTGTTTCTTACGCTCTTACCAGTTTCAGTTTAGACTCAGATGGGCTGTGCGCGTGCCCTTTCGGGGAAAGAACACTGGGTGCAAAAAGAGCGGCGACGTACGCAACAGCGCGAATGGGTCTGCAACCAATGTGAGGCCGCTGTCGCCTCAACTTCCACTGCATCCATCGCTTCAGACTCCCTTGCAAAAGAAGAGCGCATCGCTCGCCTGGAAAGCCGCCGCCGAGAACAGAACCAGCGATGTAAACGATGCCGGCGGGCTACGGGGCCAAGCGCAAGCACGAGGCCCGGCGACGACAGCACTCCACGCTGGCTAAACAGTTCCCGGGTGCGACGGCGAGGTTCCGGAGGGAGTTCGTGGAGAACCCGTTTGGCGTAACATGCGCCGGTGCGGCTTACTCTGGTTCGTCGGAGACTAATCCACAATCGGCGGCGTGTCGGACGAGAGAATCAGGAAACGGGCGCGTGCGCTTTGCGGCAGTATACTGAGCCGGCGGACGTCTACAAAGAACCGGCGTGCAGAACGTGCCGATATTCCCTGCTCAAAGGCGCGGTGCCCCGGTTCGCGACCGTGAACGGCTACAAGTACCCACCCGTACCGGAGCACCTTCCGAGGTAGGATGTGGTGGAGGAACGACTAGTGGGGCCTCGACTCTGGTTCATGAGCCTTCGGCGGTTGACGTGGTATGACAAAGACAACTGGGGACAGTACGGTTGTCACATAACCAATTACCCAATCACAACTTAATCCTTACATTTATAAATACTTCATTTCCACCATAGTACAGCTTCGCTGGTCTTCCTTTTTCACGAGAGTGGAAAGGCTGAAAGTTTTTCTTTTTTTCTTTTTTCAGTATTTTTAGCTTTTTAGGATTGTACCCAAAGTGTCGAATGCACTCACCGAGCCTAAAACAACGGCATTGGAGTACTTCCCAGGCAAGGGCGCTGCCACGCCGAAGATGCTGTTCTGGTAAACACCAGATGCCACTGCCGAGAACAAACGGTTCCCACCATCATGCACAGTAACAAATCACGAAGAAACTAATTTTTTCAGAAGCATGAAGCCAATGCAGCGGGGAGCCTAAAGGTTGGTTCACACACATGCATTTGAGTGTGCTCCACTGCATTAGCATTCCCTCACTACAGCATACGACAAATCTACATTAGAGATCCTCGAGGTCGTTCGAGACATTGTTCTTAGCCTCTAGGACGTCGTCCTAAAGGTTGCCCAAGGCCTCGTAGCAAAAGAAGGAGGTAAACATGACAAATGCTATTGCAATTCATAGACGACCAGCAATAGTCAATTTCGCAGCCAATTTTTTTGTTTCTTTTTGGCCATTGTGATTTCCGAATTCGGAGTTTTTCTAATAAATCTGAATACAAGAAAATTTTACTGGCGAGTGCTTTTCAGTTTTTATCGGATTTATTTGAAAACCCGGAACCCTAGGTATAGTACATAGCTTGGTAAGACACGGCACACTTGAGTAAAGTGAAGCGGCTGTCGAGCATTTCTATAGAAATTAAAAAGCTAGAAACTAATACTGTAGTTCATGCCGGGATTCTTTGGGGAGAGCTCTAAAGTTGTCTTGATCTGAAACCTACAATTTCTAAACAAATTACAAGCACCCTCTTTCCAATTGTTGACAGTGCATTTTAGCAAACACAGATGAACAATGCTACCAGTCATCTGCTCCCTGTATGTTGAACAATAGAAAATCATCCTAAGCACCGCGGTCAAACGATGAACTCCGGCAAAAAGCGCGTTTCACATCAACACTGCATGACCAATAAGTGAAAAGACTGAGTGTGCAGGTAAGCTGGTGGTAGCTAATCGTGTCGTTCAACATCCGAGACTGTAGTGCAGAAGGAACAGACACAGAAGTCGAAGGAACAGACACAGATTAAGGGAATGTCTCAAACTCCACGGAGCTGAGTTTGAGGCGTTCCCTCCCGTGTCTGTTCCTTCAACTAAAAGTTTTCACTTTTCTGCACCACAGCCTCAGGTCTTAAACGACATGATGATCAATAAGCTCAGGAGGCCCCCTTTTATGGCTCTCTATATTCACCCCCAAAAGAGAAGCTGGAACGGAATCAGTGACTCACTGTTCAACACCACCACTAGTCCCATGGTGAGGTAGAAGAAGGTGATTGGCCCTGCAAAATAGATGGAGTAATTAACGATCCAATATTCCTCGTCCGCCTTTAAGTATAGTACTACCGGGTTCAAAAGAAAACGAAACCCGGGTTTTCGGCCCACATGAATAAGCTACAAATTGCGCAAAGGCTGAAACTCCATAAGAATGCGACGCTCACGATGGCGATAGAACATGAAAGTTTGAGTATGTGACATTACCTGGATCAGAAGTTTAAAGGGAAACAAAATTTCTTTATGAGCCGACGTCCACCCAAACCTAATTTCGTCAAGGCAAGAGCTAACGATGTGGGTACCTGCAGCCTTGATCTCGGTAAAATAAACTTGTCAACAATGAAAACTACAGTTTGTCTTGCCGACATCGGTGGAATGGTACCATACATTCTAATGATATCTGTGTTACTGAGAATGGTGTTCAAGTAACTGTAGCAGAATGTTCTAAACAGTGTGCAAAGTGTTACTGAGAATGGTGTTCAAGTAACTGTAGCAGAATGTTCTGAACAGTGTGCCAAGTTTGTCAATACTGCACAACAACCTGCTATGACAGATAGCCTTCGAAAACTATTGGCAAAATGACAATGAGAAACCAAACAAATAATTTGTAGTTACCAACAGAGTGAGAATGGCGTGGTGCATCTTTCGAATATACCCTGCACGTGCCCCATGCCTTCCACCATGCTTTGGCTGCACGCATGCACTCAAGGTGCACAAGACGCCGAAGCATTGTCAAAGATAAGAAGCTGGCACTGGGGGCGGGACAACTGAAGCTCCTCTCTGCCGTTCTTCACCATGTCAGTGAATATCACGGTGCAAGATACATATTCATTCATTCATTCTTTTCACTCGTTCTCGTGCAAGTTGAAGCATGGTGGCGCCAGTGTGCAAATGGCCCTCAGACGCTTCCAGTTCCAACTAGACGGCAGGTTTCGCACTAATTGCGAGATTAAACCTACGCACTATTTTTGGAGAGTGGTTCCTTACGCCACTCTTACACACAATTCACTCTTACGGTGAAAGGATGACCCATAAAAATGAGAAAAATATACCCGGACCAGAGGTGTGCCGGGGCTAGCGGATAGAAGGCGTCACCGAGTATGCCGCCAAACGAAAAGGAAAAAATAGGAGGTCGACACCAGGCGCGTCGCAGGTGCCAGGTAAAGTCCTCTCCTCGCCTTGGTTGCAAGCGGCACCACCAGATAGCTCCTCGATATGTGGCTAATGGTAAAACCTGTTGCGGGTCTGGTTTCCCATGCTTCTTTACGGGAGACAGGCCAGTCTTTAAGGTAGTTTTCTAGGTGTGCCATGTCATGTAGAACTTCGAGCTTGTGTTACGCGGTTTGCTTAGACACTGCTTCGTCATTGACCCTAGTTTCGTGCCTCAACGGCGGCAATAACAGTTATATGAACGCAGTGAAGCAGAGAAAGCTACGGCGCGGTGTTCAAGCCAGTGTCCGTCAAGGTCAGAGCAGACACTCCAAGTGGGAACAGCGCGCGCTTGGGTGCCTTGGGAATGAGAGACATTTTTGGGCCTTGTTTGTTTCTTTTTTTTTTTTCTTTTTTTTTATTGCATTGCTTGGACACCGGAGACGCTATCGACTATACTCCATTTCACTAGTTGTGTGCAGTGCAGGCAAAGGCAACGCCAGGCAAAGAGAGAAAGGGCAAGCGCTAGGAACGCGGGATGGGAGAGGAGGGCAATGGAGGGAGGGGAGAAAGGGGGAGCTCTAGGAATGTTAGAAAGGAGAGGAGGTTTCTATTCTCGTTCCCAGCCTTTATAGTGCTTGCGCTTTCTCACCTTGCCTGGCGCTACCTTCACCTGTACTGCACGCAACTAGTGACACAAAGTATAAGACTACTCAAGCATGCGTTAAAAGGACTTTATCTGGTCGATCGCGTCGTAACATTTGCCATGCGGAGAGTCCTTACCTATGTGCATCTTATGCCATGGTAAATATAGGAAACGCGACAAAATAAAACTCACAGTGCGTCGAGTCCACCATCGCAAGGACAACGGTAGCTATGAAGATGGTCACCTCTACGAGAATGCTTATGACAATCCGTGGGGTGAGACTCCGTTGCCTGAAAGAAAGCGGAATTGAAGATTCACATTCAATCGCCATCTATCTCAGATTGTCTCCGTACTGAAGTCCGATGCAAACTTTCTGCCTGTAAGTACCAAGACAATGCAGAGTCGGATATGAACTCGCTACAGGATCTTTGCTTTTCGATATTCACAAAAACGTTATGTATGCAAACTGTGAATAATGCAACAAGATTAGAAAGCAACAAATTCATTATGACTCATCGCTTTAAAATTGACACTTTTAGGAACTATTTTTATTGAATGTGTCAATGAATAGAGCTGCCTATTCACAAATGTTCTGAATAGCACAATAGAGTGATAGAGTGTGCTTTCTTGATAATATTTTGAATGCTTTGAGTGGATTTGCTTTTAACATAGTATCAACCGACCTGCTCTGGCTTTGCGGCTGGCAGTATGTTAGAAATAAATAAAAAGATGTAGACCCCTCCACTTCACGTGAAGATGGAGGGTCAGCGAAGCTGTTATCTTTGACGACCTCACGGACGACGTCTAGGACAACCTCAAGGACAACTTCTAGAACGACCTCGAGGACGATCCCTAGGATGACCTCGGGGAGAATGTCTAGGACGAAATCAAGGACGACGTCTAGGACGACCTCAAAGACGGCCACAGCATCAAGCCATGGTGTAACATGAGGTCATGTTACGTGGCAGTGTTGCATCGCGTCGCGTCACAGTGTCACGTCACCTGGCGTCTTGGGAAGTGACCACGGTGTCCAGCTGCGGTGTCTGTGATGTCTTGTAACGTGGCAGTGTTACAAAATGCCATGGGTGATGTGACACCATGGGTCGTGCAATAACATGATGTTAAGTAACCCGCGGTGCATGCCACAGACAGGACGAACTCCGAGTTCGCTTCTGTTTGAACGCACTTCTGCCCGAAAAACATCTTTTTCTTTTCTTGGTTGTGCTTCGCTGCCCCTCCCTGCAATACTGCAACGTATTTCATGCCCAAGCAGGCGTGAAGTTGGACTGGGCTCGCAAGAGATTCTGGCCTATACTAAAACTTCAATGATACTTTCAACAATTATCACCCCCCCTAACACATCATCCACAGCTCTACACCTGCCCCAGAAGCCAGTGGCGCTCACCCGAACTGCAGGAAGAGGTTGAGGAAGTTGCAGAGCAAGTTGGGCAGCTGAGAGGCCAGCGTGATGTAGCCCAGGAAGTTGATGCTGTATTCCTTCAGCTCTAGGCTATCTTCGTCGTCCTCATAGCTGACATTGCTGCTGATGTTCACAGCCAGCTTGTAGTCTGTGAAGTACTGGGGAAAAAATGCAGAGGCCATGAAGTCTCCAGAAACTTGGGAGTTTTGCGAGAGAGCGAGTTTGCCTGTCACTCCCTTTTGGAGAAAGAGTAATCCTACTGTTTTACACCTTTTAGAAAAATGGAACAGATCTACCCACAATTTTAACCCTGGAGAATGAAGACAAGGAGGACAAACACGACACAGATCTCCAACCAGCTCGCCTGCACCCTTGCTTTAACTTCAGATCTACCCTTCACTACCATTATGGAAAAGAGTAAACCTACCATTTCACTACTTTACCGAGAAGAGTAAACCTGTCCCCCACTCCCGCCTGCAAAGAAGAGTTACTGCAAAGGAGTTTCTTTTCAGGGGCCCTTTAAAGGAGAGAATGAATCTGCCCTTCATTCTCAATTGGGGAAGATAGTAAACCTATGTTTTCACTCACTTGCAGGAAAGAAAGCAAACCCATCATTTGACTCGCTATAGGGAAAAAAAGCAAACCTGCCCTTCACTATCTTTAGGAAAAGAGAGCAAACCTGCCCTTCAGTCCCATTTGTGAAACAGAGTGAACCAGCTGTTTTAGTCCCATCCAGACAAGCGCAACGACAGCTGCCCTCACCGACTTGGCATTGATGAACATGTTCCAGGGCATAAGGGTCCCGACTCCGTGGAGCACCAGGATCAAGTACAGGAGGTTGTAGCTGTCCTTGGGGCTCCCTTTCAGGCCCAGGCTGAGGGCCTCGAGGCTCTCTGGGCGCTCTCCCAGCGAGAGCGGGAGAGTGGCCACGGCCTCCCCTTCCCCCGGCTGCGGGAGCAGCCCCTGACCCTCGTCCAGCCGCCGGAGGGCCAGTTCCGTCTGCTTGTCCCCCATGGCCGTCCCTGCGACAGCCGCTCCTCACGAGGGGGGTCCTGCAGAATAACAGAGGGCCTGCGCATCTTTGCCAAAGCTCTGTTTCTACAGAGGTTTTACAAGTATTATCCCACCATATAAAAGAAAGTATTTGTCCGTTCAAAAATGTTGTTTTGGCAAGGTTTTGCCAGTGGATCCCATGTAATTTTTGTGTATCTCATGGCCCACTAATGTAGCAGTAAAATTTAATACATTTTTGGGGGATCAAAGTGTTGTGACATTGTGACATGGTCAACATAGAGTCGCACTTTTCCCACTAAATCTAGCGGAGAAATTTTTCTGCTAAACTAAGCGAGAATTTAGTGTCACGTGACGTCGCAGTGCCACATGATCCCTGTCAGCTAAAATTAGCGGGAAGCAAGTCCACTAAATTTAAACGGGAGTGTAGCTGTGCAGCAGTGTGTAGCATCTTAACTGTCACAGTTTTCATTTGCAGGACACGGCACGGGACGGGAAATTTTTGATAATTTACTGGTGATGCATGCCAATAGCAACACACACTTCCGGTGGTCTATTACAATGCAGAAAGAAAAAAGCACATGAAACGTTCTAACACTATATACACAAAAATACTGAACAGGGAAAAAATGCACATGTCCTATGCCAGTATATATAAATAAAGGAGGTGCACGGATATTCCATACATTGAATAAGTTCTGCACAGTGTTCACTATACCATTAGATTCAGCACTCTTTTGCTCTTTGAAGAAGTATCAGAGCCATTAAAATACTACAAAATTATGAATACCTTTATGTTTTAACACTTTTATTGTTTCTAGAGAAGTTGTCTATTTAGTATGAATGAATGTGCCAAAGATTGTCCCTTGAAAATTCAAATAAACTTCAATTCCATTCTCAGATCTTTCACATTATACTTAACTTCTTCATATGTGGTTGCCACCTTCCCTCGAAAGGAAAACTGGTCATGCCCTTGGTCATTTCATTATTACACTGAAATCTCGTTACAACAAACGCCAATTTAACAAATTTTTCTAAATTATGAAAGTTTCGAAATTGTTTTTACAAATGCCTATACTAGCAATGTAGAAATAATTCAATACCATAAAATTCAAAATAACGAAGATTTCATAATAATGTATGTAATTTATGCGCTCTCATGTATGAGCAACACCTCACTATTACGAATTGATAGTGCGAAATTCGGTCATTTCGTGGTATGGGCGCCTCCAACTGACGACTATCATCATCATTAGACACTGGGTATTCATCCATCCTGTTTGACTATGCAGCGTATACCCGGCTAAGGTTATTTTCAGATCGCTGTGTCCATTGTATCACCGTGTTGCTGCTGTTTTCTTTCCTTGTGTCGCGAAGTGAACCCGCAATTTCTTGCCGCACGTAAAAACGTGTGGCAAGAAGAAGCGGAAGCAATTTTCGCTACAAGATAAGGTTGACATTCTTCGCGAAGCAGATGGAGGCAAGAAACAAGTAGAGGTTTCCCAAGAATGTGGCATCGTCCCGCCGACTGTTGCAACAATACTGAAAGATCGCAAAAAGATCATAGAATTGGGTCACTAACGGTATCGAAACTGAAATAATAGTCAAAACGCAGGCGAGCTGAAGACGATGGTGTGTTGTCCCCTTTTTGTTTCCTTGTCTCAAGGTTTTAATACTTAGGTATTGAATCGTTTGTGCAGCAGCACTAGTCTTGCACCCGCTGAAAGAAGATGACAGATTTCTTCAAATAAATGTACAGTGGGCATTTGCGTGCTGTGTTTTGTCTGGCAGTCAGCATGGATACATTCGCTGATGCCCTTATCGCAAAAAAAGGTAAAAATGCAAGTTTTTCATTATTACGATATTTCAAAATAACATATTACAATTGGCAGCCCAGCGATATTCGTTATACCAATATTCCACTATATGTGAGATTGAACTGGAAAAGAATGTTGACAGTCCATATTATACAAATTAAATTTATTTTATCGCAAGCTTCCCAAAGTGAAATCAGTTAAAAGAGTAGATATAGATATAATACAATAGCGCATGTGAGTACACAAATGCACAACATTGAACTCAATAGCATGCATAGATACCATTTAGTTAGAAGTGCCAAAATCACATCCCACACCTCTACTCATTCTGTGCGGCAGGGATGAGTAAGCACTCAAGCACTCGGCAATGTTTCTATTGTGCACTGCTCCTAACACACGCAGGCTACAATTTTGCTAGACTTCAGCCTTTTCCAGAGACACAGACAGCGCATGTTTCAGCATATCCTAGTGTTTGGGCAAAGGCCTCAAAAAAAGTGCTAAATAAAATAAAATCGACAGAGTTTGAAACCAATGAGGCAAATACATTTTCAACATATGGATGTATGTGACTGAAAAGGAAACAAGCAGAGAAGTGGGAAGAAAATGGAAATGCGGTGACCGCCCGCCTCCATGGATGGGATAGAACGGCAAGTGTCTGTCAAGATACGGAGAATTGTTAAACCCACCCCCCCGTGATGGCACAGACCTCTATTGTGAGGACAGGGCTTTTTGGACGCCCCTTTAGATTTTAAGATGCAGTCGTTTCTCACGCAAGCTTGCTCACGTGCCTTCTCTACTTGGGAGTCCACAACAGATTTGTGTGTATTTTGTATACAGAAAATCCATTGATGCTCACTTTTTTTGCTAGTTTTGCATTGACAGAGTGAAACATATTTATAACACCCCTACCCCCTCCTCCACCCGCCCCGCCCCCAACCCCCCCCCCCCCCCGCCCCCCCCGCGCCCCCGCCCCCCCCGCCCCGCCCCCCCCCCCCCCCCCCCCCCCCCCAAAAAAAAAAATCAATATGTGGTTGGATAGTTAAAAAAAACGGCAAATGACGGCAGGTTTTAGACGCAAGCTGGCACTGGCCTGGTATCCAAGAAAACCAGGCAGGTGGCAGCCCTATCTTCATAGCAGTGCGCCATACTTTGTTGCAGGTTAAGGAAAGCAGGAACAGCTCCTCCCACTAAGTCCTCCATTCTTTCCCCATGAGAAGAGCAAATAGTGGAGAGGAGGAGAGTGGAGAGGAGGAAACCACCAATCATGGCAAGGAGAGGGCTTTGAAAGAGAAGAAAAAAAAAACATTTGATTGATTTTTTTCTTAAAGGACAGACATTGTTATTTGAGGCAGAAAATACTAAAAATACACATTTTTGAAATTGTCTTTCAAGAGTGACCAGCACTTATCGTCTTGTTCTAAAGTATTTTCGTGATATAAGACTCTTTTATCTTGATGTACATATAGTCTTCGAAACATAGTAAAATGGGTCTGTACATGTTTTTTGCTGTTATTTCACAATTAACTGTTTACACACTTCGCTATTTTATGCACACATCCACATGCACACATCCAATCTTGTCATTTTTTTTCTTTCCCTGGTAGGTGTATGTGAGGTATGCAATAAGGATCATAAATATATTAAATATAACATAAGGTTTTCTTTAGATGCCTATTATGCTTCCTGCAATAACTACTGATGAAACTGAAAAATTGAAGGGTAATAATAAAACCTATAAATCGTTCTAGAGATTTCATTTACGCCTTATTGGATTCCACAGAGGTTTCAGTCTAATGATAGTTTATTTTATGACTTCAGTATATCAATTTATCTTAATCCTTCCCATAATCTTTGCAAATGACACTTCTAATATTAACAAAACTAATTAGGCTACATCAAAACCAAGCACATAGTCTAGTCAAATTGTAAAGGCACATAGGCTATGTAAATTTCATTTTGAATTGGATCACAAGGTATATAAACAAAATCTCTAGAAACAGTGTTGCTCCTTAATTTGCAGCAGACTACAGGAGAAAAAAGCGACATGCCTAAGCACTTCAGTCGGCTCAATGGTCCCAGAAATTTGACTCACTACTGTAGACCTGCCTTCTTTCGCTGTAATATTACACATAATTTTTGAGAACAGCGCAAAAAAAAAAAAAAAAACGGCCTAGAGCTACATTAGAATAAGTAACATTCAAAACGAGCGCGTTTGTAAATATACTTAAACAACCGGAAAGAATAAACAGAAATTCGGACGAAAACAGAAGCATACAACTCTTTCAACTCTCAACGACATTTATTTCCTTCTCCGCTCCCTCCCCTGAACCTGCCCGAAGGCCGCCGTTTGAACGCAGCCGAAATAAATGTCGTTGAGAGTTGAAAGAGTTGTATGTGTCTGTTTTCGTCCCGAATTTGAGCTTATTCTTTCCGGTTGTTTAGAATAAGTAATGTCGTTATTGCTCTGCTTGCCATGTTACACTGTTTTACCTAACTCTTATCACAAAGCATTTTTTTAAATTTTTTTCTCTACACAAGTGAAATAGATTTCGAGCAATAAAGTTGCTCCTTTTCATGAGTAGTCTCCTAGAAAAGATTTCCAGTCGTGATTTCTTCAAGATTCAAGCTCAATTAACATTAAACATAAAATATTCATATTTGAAAACATTTAAATTCGATTTGCAGGTAAATTATATTATATACATTCGGTTTGCAAGAAAAAACATTTCATATTCACAGACCTCTAATAAATAAGTCGACGAATGGAGTGCCATTAAACTTTTAACACATTTTCTTTAGGGGGAGCATTGGTCACACTCAAACTTCGTGAGCATACGCTTATAGAAAAAGGAAATCAAAGGAAAAGAAAAATGTGTTATTCCTATGGAAAGGAAGAAAAGTGGAAACAAATCCTCTGGTTGATGCTTGTACTCACAGATGGCACCAGTTTTTGTTTATTCTTTTGTTCAAACATTACCCCACATTGCCTGGAGGCATTATTGCAGGGAGGTTACAGTTTTGGAAAAAAGACATATCTTCATTTGTAGAGCACACTTGGTCTTAAGTCGATATATTCCACTCTGCAATGGTTTTAACACACAAAAAAAAAAAAAAAGAAAGAATTCGCATACAAGTTTGTCCTGGTGTGGTACTCTCGGATTTTGAAAACGTGAGCAGTCCGCCTGGAAACATAATGTGGGTGTTTTAAATATATTTCTCTATTAATACCGGTTTCAATATCGTATACAAGAAATCAAAACTTCAATCTCAACTTTTTTCGTCGGGAGGAAAGTAATCCTAATTCAATTCTCTTTTCATTTTAGTGCACCTCTCCCTCCATTAATCCAGGGCAAACCTAGCAGCTGTTTTGAATTCTTTCCAATTTATCAATCAAGGTAATGTGCGAAGGGTCCCAGACGGCACAGGCATATTCTAAAATTGGTCTGACACATGATAAATATGCTTTTTTTTTTTTTTTTTTTTCAAATCAGGTTGAGAGAATTTCGAGTTCCTTTGAATAAAATTGTGCGCCCTGTGGTGCCACCTGTGAGGAGCAGCATCAACTACTAGTTTGTTTGTTTTTCTCCCCGTGTGTAGGGTTAAGATTTTTCTTTTATTGTGCTTCTTTCCAGAAACCTACGCACATGAAATTTGAGTGCGATAAATGCCCCACCTAAAGACATGTTTGTGAAAAGTTTCACTGTACTACGTTCCTTAGCTTACATATTTATGTTTTTTTTTCTTACAATAAAAAAAGTACTCAAACACTCTGTAGATGCAAACAAGGTTGTCCTCACCGTTAAAAAACGAAACAAAAAAAACCTCAGATCGTTTGGAGGCAAAGGTGCTAAAAGCATCATCTTACGAATGATTATAGTACAGCATCCTACAGATTGTGACCTACAGTCAGTTAGAAAGCACGTCTTGTGACCACAGCAAGCTGTCATTGAAGGTAGGGCGAGGGAAGGGAAGGCCGTGGGGCGGAGGAAGCAGACGGAACGCTAGAGAGAGGAGGAAGTTTCCCCCTCTCCTCTCCAGCATTCCGTCCGCTTCTTCCTCCCCTACCTTCTTTTCTCTCGCCCACCGTCTTGAGCTGTAACTTACTATAGTAAACAACCCTTCAAGCATAAACCAAACTCTTCAAGAAAAGAGCTGACCAGGGGTCCTAATTAACCTACACAACGGGATCAAGCGGGACCCAGACATCGCCACCTGCTGCGATGTCCCGGTCCCACTTGGTCCTGCCGTGTAAATAAGGGCACCTGATTGGCAAATCCACACTTTTCAGTTTCAGTTTGAGTTGCAACATCTGCAAACTGTTAGGTCCTTGTTTTTATTCGTCATCCATCAGAGAAGACCGGTATCCCAGACAGGCACGCCCTTTGCACGAGAGCAAACACATCTATCTCTCCATTGCAAAATGCAAAGGAGGCAGCAATTTCGCTGAGCATGTATCATGAAGCAAGCAAGAATTTTGTGCTAAAAGAACATTAGAGAGAGAAAACAAGCTTCGATACTGCAGCAGGATTCACCCACCTTTCAAGTACTGGGTGTCTGGGAAAACTGCTGAGTATTTCTTTCTTTCTTTCTTTCTTTTTTTTTTTTTTTTTTTTCAATGCAAAAATAAAGAATGCATTACCAAATGTCCAGTCTTCGCACATATGTAGCGCTACTTCTCTGGATTGGATGCCAAAGTTTCAAAGCTTGCCGCTATCCAATTCATAAGTTATATGTAGGGTTTCGTGTTTTCGGTAAAACCAGCAAACCCCAAATAATTGCCGGCCCCTGTCAGTCTTAACAAAATCAAGATAAACTGAAAAATCTCCAATTGTAGTAGTCTTTGATTGACTTTGACTACATCTTCAGTTCATGTTAATCTGAACAGAGCCTACTTTAAATTGTCTGCGACTCCGCTTTTTTTTTTTTTTTAATTACACACCTTATACGGCAGTATTCACCAGTCGTGACTAAAGCCCCTTGATGTGTTAGTGTTTGTCTTGCGAGTAGCGTCAAATGTGCCAGTGCACAAGGTCCATCTCTCGAGCGGCCCTTGGAAGAAAATGGCAGCGGAGCACTTGCTCGTGGCACGTCGCAGGCGAAAATCAGTCCACTTCCAGCTGGATTATGGAACTGGAAATGAGGCAGTCCAGCTGGATTTCAGCTGGGTCCAGCTGGAATCCAGCTGGACAGCCTCATTTCCATAATCCAGCTGGAAGTGGACTGATTTACGCCTGGGGTGTCTTGCATTTCCACAAAAATGGTTGGTGGTACTTGTGAAAAACGCCTTTACCAAGGGGCTTTAGTCGTGACTAACTAGCACTGTCTTAAAGTTAGTAGCATGTCTAAGTAGTCCCAAACTAAGAGAAAAATCAGCGACTAAGGAGCGACTGGTCCTGCAATATTCACGAGCGCGAAGCGAGCGGGTGACCATCTAGTCAGGAGTAACGAGCTGAAGTGACATAAAGAGATAGGCAACGCATGCGCATGCTTCTAATCTACTACGTAAATGGGTATTTTATCGCATAAAAACAAATATTTCAATGTTTATTAGGAAAGATAAAATGTCATAATCAGAGGGGAATTGACTGGGACAGAGTATTCTCAAGAAAATAAAAAAAAAGCTCAAGGGGGAAAACACAAAAGTCTCATTGCCAACGACATATGCAAATGAGGAAGCGCCCGTAAATGCGGGCTCTCTCATCATCCAGCGCCTCGCTGAGATCGCTTTGGTGGTATCCCTGACCTCTGAACATGCCTATTCCCGCAATATTTGCTGCTTCAATTCTTTCTGGATCTGTCACCCAGTGTTTCAAGAGAGTAAGTACTACTTAGCACTGGCAGTCAGCGGTGATATGAGTCAGCCATGGGGCTGAGTCGCTAGTCACCCGCCAAACTGTCCCCCGCAAACTGCCCCCCGACTAAGATTTTTCAGGCGACTAAGCCCTAAATATGGTTGGTAAACACCGAGTGCTTACTTAGCTGTGATTACCACCTACCACGTGATCATTTCAATGAATGATGTAGTAAGCCAGCGGTTAAACAAGCGCTAGTCACATATGGTGAATACGACTGATATATTGTTTACTTCTCTTACAACCATGGTGACGTTTTCCAATTATTCGAGTCACACACACTTTCCCTAGAGGTGGTGGAACATCATTCCCGTGTCCTACTTTCTTCGACATAAGCTCGGATAAGCCCCGATTTGTCGGCTGACATCGAAAATCGATACCGAAAAAACTTCCCCAACTTCGAAGAAAAAGTAACCTCAAAGATGCGGGGATTTAGCCATAAGCAATTTTCGGAAATTTCTAGCGAGAATATGAGGCCCGTCAATTTTCTTGTATTCGTGGGTTTTGGTGGTCACCATTTCCTTACACGAAAATTTCTAGAAATCACTTGTAACTTCTGAATTCGATAAAGCCAAGCTAATACTTTGGCATCTAGTCCATACTGCTAGTGCTACACTTGGGCAGATTTGGCGTTTGGCGATGCTTAGCTCATTTTTGCGATAAAAAACACACTATAAGCCTTTTTCTCAGACTCATGATGTACAGGATAAGCATTCTCGTTACAAGCATCAGCTAAGAGTTGCAGCATTTCCATGAACAGTTTCCAGAGGCAACTGCTTTTAAACATGGGGAGACATGTAGATCAAGAATATCTGGTGTCGCAATCTTTGCAGTTTGCCGTCCATTATGACCAGCATTGTCAATATATAGCAATTCTGTTTTTGTTTTTCTTTAAATTTTAAACAGAGTGGAGCACTTGAAGGCTATGTGTTCTGGTGTGAACAAGTCATGAAGGCATGAGTCCACGCACTCCAAAACAATCGAGCAATCATAACCAGTCCCCTGGCATGCCAATTTGAAGGAATACTGAAATAAAACATAAATACTATGATGCACATTCAAAATTAACAAAATACTCATTAATTACTCTAAATAAATAATTAATTTCCTTACCACTCTGCCTTTTCTGGTGTGTTCTATTTTCACCACAGCAAAATCAGGAGTTGCAGCCATACTAAATAAACACCATTAGATACCAAGCTAATCTTCATGAAGCAAAAGCTGCTATCCATTACACTGAGTCCTGTGCATTTCAGGTTCAGAGTAACTTTTGAAGCAGAAAAACATCTCATTTGGAAGCACAGTCATTCCATACGAGTTCGACAAGACCGTTAGTCACCACACGTTTTTCACTGACCCCCATCATCGAAGACATCTGTGCGTCCTTCCCGAAGCTTCATGCAGTGTCCTCCATACATATTACATTTCTGTGGTGAGCGACTGCCGTGCAGATACATCATAAAAGGACTGAAAACCGTGCTGGCAAGCTTCTCTGGGGAGGGCATTCTAAAGCCTGTGCCACATCATAAAAATGCCTTAACTTGCAAGGCTATTATTTGTAAATGTAGCTAAAGTATCAATCTACATTCCGAGTGCATTAAAAGATTTTTATCACTATTGTTTTTTTGTTTCCCAGTTCATTAAAACTTCGAATGAAAAAATAGCCCTTATATTCACCGTAATATCTTAAGAGAGAGCCCACCTCATATCGTTAGCAAATGAAATGAAAAAAAAAAGGGTTCAAAAATATGCGAGTTAGACGAAGAGGACGGAGAGGACAATAAGGCGTGGGCCAACTTTCGGTGTGCCATAAAAAAAAGGTTGAAAAAATGCTAACTTTAGATTTTATGATCTGCGAACACTTGTGATCGCAGGAAGGGGCGATGAACCAAAGACGACTGTCCTTCTCAGTCAGCAATGTTTGTTTATCTCCCGCTATTGCTAAGTAGCACCGTTTTGCAGAGGTCACCATTGGCCAGCGCCCTGCAATTACTAGAAGTGGCCACCTTTCGATGCTCAAAAAAAAAAAAAAAAGAAAATGGGGGTGGGGCATTTCTCGAAAAATTACAATACAGTCGCCGACCGATTTTTCAGACGCCGATAATTCGGACTTGTTCGATATTTTGGACCTAAAGGAGGTACTGTGACCTACCCGATTGAAATAGTGCATAATCACGACCGATGTTTCGGTCAGCTTGAAGTCAGAAAGTTGGATTTTTCGGACAAAATCGTTGCGAGCGGTCAGTGGGAAACGTTACCGAGAAGCAGCGATTTTGATTCTATGTTGGATACATATGAATTGGCTTGGTTTGGTTTGGTTTGGCAGTGCTACATGAGTGGCTGCCAAGTCCTACCGCTAGGTGATGCTGGCGGTAGGACTTGGCAGCGAATCATTATCATCATCATTGTTGTTACCATTTTGCTTTGTTCATTCGCCATTGCAGTCGTGGATTTGCGCCTCTCATCTCAATCTCGTCTCGGTGAATCATGTTTTCGGACTATGCTGTATTGGATGTCATTGCCCGATTTGTTCTTCCCCCACCGCAATGTGTTGCTCAGGAGTGCAGAAAATTTTCAAGCTAATAGAGCTGCCCAAGGCAAATGGAGGTGTAACCTGAAACAAGGCACGCAGGCGTAACCTGAAGCAAGGTACTATTTATGGCATTTTTAAGCCCGCTTAGACTTAATAAATGCAAATTTTTTTATCTGCTGATTTTTCGGACTGCTCTATAATTCAGACGTTTTTCGGCCCTGTAAAGTCTGAAATATTGGTTGGCGACTGTCGTTACCTAAAACGGTGAAAAAAAAAACATATAGAACATTTAGCTTAGAATTTATCACACTCTTGCAGGTAGTGCGAATTTATCGCACTAGCTGCAACCTGCAAGTGACACACCATCCTCCCAAGTCCCAGACAGGTTGAAATTGTGTTGAGCGAAACTGACTTCCTACTAGGGATGCCGCGAACCACCCCAAGTTCGATTTCAAAAGGTTTAGATATTTGCGAAGTGAACTGAGGTTCGATTTCGAAAAATTTCGATATTTTGGTACCGACCGAGGTTCGAATTCGAAAAATTCGCAACTTTCGATCACAGTGGAGTTTCAAATTCGAAAAGTTCGAAGCTTTCACGGTTACTAAAATTTCGGATTTGAATATTTCGAATATTTTTTTTACTTCAGGTTCGATAAATTCGAAGATTTCGAAATTCTTTGGAAATAAAATTCGAAAACTTCGAACGCTTCGAATTTTTATAGACATGAACTTCAAACAATTCGAAGATTTCGAATTTCTTTCTGCTTGAAGTTCGAAAAGTTCTAGGGTTACGATTCTCTTTTAACGCTAAATTCGAAAAAAAACAAACAAAAAAAACTTCGAAGATTTTGAATTCCTTTCTAGTCCAAGTTTTCAAAGTTCGAAGTCCGGTTTTCAAGTTCCTCCACAATTTGTTTCAAATAACGTTTTCACGACTCACTGGTTTTCACAAAACCAAGTTTAGAAAGGTTAGGGTGTGATATCTAGATTCTGCGAAGTTGGTCAGGCAATTAAATGAGACGACGAGTGACCCGGATGTGCTGGAATATTTGCCAGTGCAGAGTGGCGTGTGACCATGGATCAGTAATTGTGACCGCCAGCCCAGGGGGGGGGGGGTGGGGGTCTTTAACCTGCATCACACAGTAGTGATCACACGAACACACTGTTTTACGAGACTCGTCCAGTTCGAAACGGCCAGGGACGAGCAGGAGGTTGAGGCCCAGAAAAACCTTGAAGCGACCTGGCAAACTACCTCGCCACCCCTTGCACGCTGGTAGCAATCCGATCGAACGCCGCCCGAGCGACGCTGGCATATAGTAAGTTAAAGGGATTGTCCGGTCAAATTTTGTATTCGAGAAAACAATTGAATATTGTTATTGCCTCGAGACGCATCGTGCGCGCAATATCTGAATTTTATACCCCCTCTGCATGAGTAATTGAATTTATACTGCTCCAATTGCACTCTAGCGTAAACGCTGTTTTCGGTGGAAACATGGGAGCTCTGACGTCGCACAACACAAAGCGAGAATTTGTCTCGTCGTTTACCCGCGAGTGAACGCCTCAGCGTGCTTCGTTCTTGTTGTTGTGCTCGACTTGTTTCGTGGTTGGGCGAGATTTTTGTTGCGCGGTTCGGTGCCACAACCACCGGGCAGCAAATGCGAGCCAAGACATGACGTTCCACACTTTTCCGCAGGGCGTGCAGTGACGAGCAAAATGGATCGTTGCCATGCGTAGGGACTGGGTTCCCGTCAAGATCGAGATCCCTCTTACACAGCAATCATCTCACAGAAGAGAGCTACGAGTTGAGCTTTAATAGGACAGAAGGCTCGTAAGCTGACGTGTGATGCTGTGCCAACGATATTAAACTACGTCTATCCACTCCTTGCCCAAATCGGATCAATCAATTTGTCTATGCAGCGAAACCGAAACCAACATCTAGACCACCTGGAGACGATACCAGAGGTTGTCGAGAAGTTGTATTTAGCATGCGTGCAGCCAAATTCTGTTTGACCCGCATGTGCGAATAGAGCGTGGCTATGATTCACCAAGCTCGTCCAAGTCAAGTGACGACATGCATTTGAACGATTCGCCGGTTGTCTTCAACCTGCGGTCATCGCCTCCGAGGGAAAGACCCGCAGCCTCATCACCGATCCAGTGGATCCGCCGATATGTGTATCCAGATACCGCTTCGTGTACCTACAGTTGCCGCTTCAGAGGCGAAATCTGCATCCTTTGCTTTGCAAGCGCTCCTAATTCGATCGGTGGCCGTCGCAGTTGTGTTTGCGTGAAACGGCATACGTTTGGTCGAAGCTTATGGCTGTTTTCGAGTAATGTCCTGCTAAAAGGCGTGACTTTTTTTGCACACGCTTGGGAACTGCAAAATAAAGAACCGTATTTCAGTAGGGTGCAGCCTAGGACAGTGGTCCTCAACCATCCATGTTTCGAGGATCCCTTCTGAATCGGCGGAGATAATGGAGGACTCCGTTCGTGGTGAGAGGAGAGGATAATTTATTAAAGGGATATAACTAAGGGCTAGTGTGAAGTAGACCTCTCTAATTGACATTCACACGAAAAAAACTCGCCCGAAAACAGACATTTCTTTTACACCTGAAAAAAAAAAAAATTATTGCCGGGTTTGACTGATGAGGCAGAGCTTCGCGGACCCCTAAAAGGCCTTCGCGGACCCCATTTGAGAACCACTGACCTAGGAGACTATATAATTCGAAACAAAATACAAGACATTCATCCACCAACGCTTGATATCCCGACCATCCGACAAACCTTTGCGTTTTGTGACGTCACGCAGCAGCTACGGATGTCAGCCATTGAGACTGGCGAAATTCGGGGTGCAGTTTCGTACATACGTTCATGAAAGGTTTAGGTAATAACGGGAGATCATATATCAAAATAAAAATGTTGTTTGTCTACATGAAGGCTCCCTCGACGTAACGCGCGCGAAAACTTAAGTACTTCCGGTTTCGACCGGACAATCCCTTTAAGTTTGTAATTGTCCTGGAGGTTTATTTTCTGGGACGGAGGAATCGCCTCGCAAAAAGCCGACACAACTCGAAATCGAGGAGCGTTCTACCATACAAGTGGTGTTAAAGAAGACAATACGGGGAAAGAGGGCGTGGTCGAGCTTATTTTAATCTGAAATTATTTATGCATATGTATAGCTACTGTCGCTCTTCACTGCATAAAAGATTGCGTAGATGGTCATTGTTAGAAACTCGTTGTCAGAAGGCACTACTCGTCACATGCTTAGTGGTTCGGAAGTTCAAATGCTATGTCTTTTCGACCTAAATACCCGTGCAAATAGCAAAAAAAAAAAAAAAAAGAATAAATGCAGGGATAAAAAGCTGGAGAAAAAAAACTATCAAGAATTCGCCGGAAGTGTTGTATTCTTGCATATTCAGAGGTTCAGAACTTCGAAACAAGGTTCTTTTACCAAAATGTTTACAGGCTAAAAGAAACACAACCCAGGAACGTGAAGCGAAAAAAAAAAGTTTTCTTTTAATGACGTGCTGAACTTGAACACTATTAGAAATATTCTCCCATGAGTTATTCCTTAACGTGAAAAAACAATAAATACATTATTTTGTATTCTGCAGATGGCAATGATATGTACTGTCTGTGGTGTTAATTTAAATGCGGTACCTCAAACAACTTAGACGAAAATAAATATCAAGTTTAGGGCATAATTGCATGTAGATACATGTTTGGACATTTCTTCGAAACTCACATTGAATAACAATAATCACATCTTAAGACGGCACTTACTCAGGCTATACATAGATCATTCTTAAAAAAGTATAACATCTTTACCACAAATAGCTTCGGCTACAGCGCACTTCAAATCTGGCACAAACGATAATCTTCAAAAACCCGTCGTCTTTCCTCGCCTTTTTGGGAATTTATTTCTTTAAAACTAAGCATGCCAGAGCATTGAAACGAACGGCATTGTCTTTCGTAAGGAACGCAGCACCGCGTGTAAATGTTCGAGAAAAAAAAATTACGAATGTACCTCACTACTTGAATTCAAATGAAACCGTCCGCTGGTCTTTCAAAGTTCGACGAACGTCGAACTTTTACCCTAAAAGTTCGAAGTTCGTCGAACTTCTGACTTTTCAGGATTCGAAAGTTCGAAACTTTTCGAATTCTCTTGATAAATAAGTTCGAAAGTTCAAAATTCATCGAATTTTTTGGTCAGTCAAGTTCGGAAGTTCGACAAGCATCGAACTTTGCAGCGCAATAGGTTCGAAAGTTCGAAAAAGATAGAATATTTTAGCGTAATGAGTTCGAAGGTTCGAAAAGCGTCGAACTTCTTAGCTTAACAAATTTGAAAATTCGACTTCCGTCGAATTTTACGATGTAGACAATTTGAAAAATCGAAATCTTTCGAACCTTTCGAACCGCTTGATTCGATGATCGAAACTTCGATTCGAAAAAAGTTCGCGGCATCCCTACTTCCTACCTTGGTAACATTCTGAATACTGTCATGAATAAGAATGTGAGACAAACGCAGAACTAAAGATATGTCTTTTGTAAAAGAAACTTGTGCATGCAACTAAAAAAAAAAAAGTATTGTGCATCTTAAGTCGGCGACGGAGTATGTCGCAAATAAAGAGTAGATGAATGTAAAACTGAATATACATATTTTATCAGGCAAGCCTGTGCCTGCCACTATAACAACATACATTCTCTGTAATGGCGACAGATGGGGATACCAGCTAGCTTCTGCTTGCAGCGGCTTTTTTTGTACCTTTGTATTGTCGAGAACGTCCTAGACAACAGAACATGGTAGGTTCTGAGGTACTGCTTGTACTGGAACGTTCCAAAAGAGCAATGAAAGGTAGAAATTAAAAGCAGGCTGACTGGGTTCGAACCCCGTGCTGCCGCCTGGCAGTCGTATGAGCTGCCGACCCGGTCACGCACGGCAATATACGCCCCGTTTCACCCAGTACAGCAAGTAATTTTATTACGACAGAACTTTGTGCAACATGTTCAAGTGCACGTTTGAAGAGTTTTGGGGGAACAAATGCTCGCAGAAATATCGTGCAGATTTTAGAGAACACAAATATTCAGTTTGGTGAAGAATGCTATGTGTCTCTGTAACAAACTTAAAGGGCCAATCAAGTGCTTGTTGTAGAATCTTGTTTATGACGGCAAATTGTTTGTAGGGCTTTAGTCAATAAAAAAGACCGGTTATATGTGGCAAGATGTCCTAGCAAACCCGCAGCAATAAAAATACACGGGCACCATTCTCTCTTGGTGGGGGGGGGGGGGGGGGGGGGGGCATCCTCGCATCACCACAAACTCAATAAAATTTGACCAATGAAATTTGCGTGGAGATTCCAAACGTTACTATTAATGGTAGGCACGTTATGCATTATATTCTGATAAAAAGTGGGTGTAGGGGACTTCATACAGCATTATTGTTTGAAAATGCCATCAAACGGTGCCCCGTGCTGTCTGCTCCAAGGTGCAGAAAGAGGGGTGTGTCCCTATCTTCAATCAGAATTTTAATAGGGAAATCGGCCGTCCACGAGTGTAATTTTGGTTTCGTTAGGAGGCTTAGAGCCCATAGATTTAGTTATCACCGTAAATAAACAATCTTAGAGTCCACTTCAGTGCCCCTCTAAGATCAACATGATCCCGCCACTAAATCGGGATTGAGCTGTCATAATTTCTCACCAGCAGAGTCTGCACGTGTCAGTAGCTGCATCACCCATGAGCAGGACGTCGTGAGATGTTTTATAAGAAACTTTTCTCTAACTGTAACTGTAGCCAGTGCTGGTCAACCCAGCTTTGAGTTTGGAGCAATTTTGGAGCAGAAAAAATGCTCATTATAGAGCATGTTTGTATCACAAAAAGCCGCTTTTTGGAGCGGTTCTGGAGCAGCACACACGTAAGCTTGGAGCAATTTGGTGCAGTTTCACATATGCATCGCTAGAATGCGGCGTGCATTCATGCGATCAGTTACATGATGCCTATTAAAAACCCAGAGTTAGCAGTTTTACTGTACTATATATAGTTGGTGACAGTTTCAGAGTAAAGTGGAAGCTCCTCCCTCCTTTTTCCACTTTCGCAGACAAATGCTGGAGAGGGCCTCCTCTCTCACAGTCTTTCCAGTGATGCCCAGCCTCGAGAAAGACCACGGCCATTTGCGGGCCGGACGTCAACAATATCTGTGCATACGATAGCCTCAAGTAAAACGGTCACCTATCCTAAAATGTCAGTGGCAAGAGGCTCATCCATATTTTCCGCTGTTCCGCCTTTCTTGGTTGCCACGTATTTGTGCGCCAAACTTCGTTTTTCTCGTCAACTATTTGTGCACCTTTTCACCATGTGGCACTGTAGTTTCAAACTTCAAGACTGTTGCCAGACTACCAGATAACAAAAATGCGATAAAACCGAAACTATTCAACAAAACAAAAAATATCTGGTTTGT